>NC_058083.1:194207583-194467127 GCF_014858855.1 Bufo gargarizans
GTAGTATGTAATAGTGTGTGTGTGTGATGTGTAGTATGTAAAAATGTGTAATGTGTAGTATGTAATAGTGTGTGTGTGATGTGTAGTATGTAATAATGTGTAATGTGTAGTATGTAATAATGTGTAATGTGTAGTATGTAATAGTGTGGGATGTGTAGTAAGTAATAGTGTGTGATGTGTAATATGTGCCTGTTTGAGATAATGTGTGTAGTACGTGCCTGTTTGAGATAATGTGTGTAGTATGTGCCTGTATGTAATAATGTGTGTTATATGTGCCTGAATGTACTTTTGTACAGTGTGTGGTGGCGTCAATGCCTGTAAACAATATACAGCAATTATTAAGATTGACCCCAATGTAGATTAAGAAAAGGGACTGATGGAAGCAGCAGAGAGCTGGACTCCATCAGTCCTATAGATCATCCACCACAACCATTCTAATGTGGACACTGGTGAAATAAAGAGAACCCTCCTCCGTTAGATTACTCTATATGCCTTAGATGCCTCAATCAGCATAGATTGGGACATTTAGAAATTAATAAGGAATGTCTGGTTTTATAAAAAAATAAAAAAATAAAATGCCAAAGAATAATACATTAATTATTATGTACCAATTAGATTATAGAGCTTTTATGTACTGGGCTAGAGGGGGGCCCACACTTCTCAAACAGTTTGGGACCCTTAATCCGCCCCTGGTGACAGCGCACCTTTACTCTTTGCACTGTCACAGGGTGCATCACTCCACCAAGAGGAAAGTATGCCGCTGTCCCAGAACAACTGATCAGCAGCACCCAAGCTAAAAGTATAAAAGGACTGAATGCTGCTGGGCAGTGCTATCAGTGAATGCCGGCTCTCCCTCCCTGCTGATGAATCCTCTTTTCTGTTGCTCGCTCCATTGGGGTGGGATGCTGCTTCTACTAGCAGCCAGGCAGCGCCTGCCCTTCTATCTCTGCCGTTATGCCTGCCCCTAGTTATGTCACTGACATGCCACATGACAATCTCACTGACCTGCCAGTAGTGGTCAGACTTCAATACTGCCAAAGAGTCTGGACCCCAGGGTACATGAAGTTGTGGCCAAACCACAAGGTACCATGGGCTTTATGAATAAAACTCAATCATGAACAAAGATTGCATCCGAAGCTGTATATATCCTTTAATGGTAGACCTGACGGAAGGGGTCAGATTGAGAATTTGGCACGGGGGGGGGAGGCGCAATTTCAATTTTTGCCTCAGGCAGCAGAAAGGCTTGGTGCACCCCTGGCTGCTCACATGTGTTTTCCATATTGGAGAGAAGAGAGGCAGATGTGTGGACGCAGAGACAGGTATTAATGTTGTGTGGTGGCTGTCTCTGGGACCCATAGATACTGTGAGAATGGGGTCTTTTCAGCACGGTGTGGGACTCAAGAAAGAATGTGGTCTTGCCAGCTGCTGTACATGTTCACTGTAGATTATGGAAGTAGTGAAACACTTGGCTATTTCAGTGGCTATTCTACCAACTCCCATTCTCCCAACAGGTGAGAGTCATGGATGTGGACATTCATAGGATATACTGTTGTTATGTTATTAATGTCTCAGAGAGTCCAACCCATTAATTTTAGTGCAGTCCTTGGTTCAATCTGACAATGTAGCAAGAGACATGAAAAGGTTATGCACCCTTGATCTAGTAGATCTACAGGACAAACAAACATAACAGCTTCGGGGCTACATTCTGGAGGCCGGGGACTACCTGAAAATGGCTGTGTACGGGAATAAATATACAGTACAGACCAAAAGTTTGGACACACCTTCTCATTTAAAGAGTTTTCTTTATTTTCATGACTATGAAAATTGTAGATTCACACTGAAGGCATCAAAACTATGAATTAACACGTGGAATTTTATACATAACAAAAAAGTGTGAAACAACTGAAAATATGTCATATTCTAGGTTCTTCAAAGTAGCCACCTTTTGCTTTGATTACTGCTTTGCACACTCTTGGCATTCTCTTGATGAGCTTCAAGAGGTAGTCACCTGAAATGGTCTTCCAACAGTCTTGAAGGAGTTCCCAGAGATGCTTAGCACTTGTTGGCCCTTTTTGCCTTCACTCTGCGGTCCAGCTCACCCCAAACCATCTCGATTGGGTTCAGGTCCGGTGACTGTGGAGGCCAGGTCATCTGGCGCAGCACCCCATCACTCTCCTTCATGGTCAAATAGCCCTTACACAGCCTGGAGGTGTGTTTGGGGCCATTGTCCTGTTGAAAAATAAATAATGGTCCAACTAAATGCAAACCGGATGGAATAGCATGACGCTGCAAGATGCTGTGGTAGCCATGCTGGTTCAGTATGCCTTCAATTTTGAATAAATCCCCAACAATGTCACCAGCAAAGCACCCCCACACCATCACACCTCCTCCTCCATGCTTCACGGTGGGAACCAGGCATGTAGAGTCCATCCATTCACCTTTTCTGCATCGCACAAAGACACGGTGGTTGGAACCAAAGATCTCAAATTTGGACTCATCAGACCAAAGCACAGATTTCCACTGGTCTAATGTCCATTCCTTGTGTTCTTTAGCCCAAACAAGTCTCTTTTGCTTGTTGCCTGTCCTTAGCAGTGGTTTCCTAGCAGATATTCTACTATGAAGGCCTGATTCACACAGTCTCCTCTTAACAGTTGTTCTAGAGATGTGTCTGCTGCTAGAACTCTGTGTGGCATTGACCTGGTCTCTAATCTGAGCTGCTGTTAACCTGCGATTTCTGAGGCTGGTGACTCGGATGAACTTATCCTCCGCAGCAGAGGTGACTCTTGGTCTTCCTTTCCTGGGGTGGTCCGCATGTGAGCCAGTTTCTTTGTAGCGCTTGATGGTTTTTGTGACTGCACTTGGGGACACTTTCAAAGTTTTCCCAATTTTTCGGACTGACTGACCTTCATTTCTTAAAGTAATGATGGCCACTCGTTTTTCTTTACTTAGCTGCTTTTTTCTTGCCATAATACAAATTCTAACAGACGCACAACGCAACTGATGGTCCCAACCCCATTTATAAGGCAAGAAATCCCACTTATTAAACCTGACAGGGCACACCTGTGAAGTGAAAACCATTTCAGGTGACTACCTCTTGAAGCTCATCAAGAGAATGCCAAGAGTGTGCAAAGCAGTAATCAAAGCAAAAGGTGGCTACTTTGAAGAACCTAGAATATGACATATTTTCAGTTGTTTCACACTTTTTTGTTATGTATATAATTCCACATGTGTTAATTCATAGTTTTGATGCCTTCAGTGTGAATCTACAATTTTCATAGTCATGAAAATAAAGAAAACTCTTTGAAGGAGAAGGTGTGTCCAAACTTTTGGTCTGTACTGTATATCCAAAAGTGATCTATGGCTATAGATCACACTGGGGGGAAATCGTAAACTAAGATCAACAATGAATTCTAAAACAAAAGGGGTGCTCCTTTCTAGATAATGCTTGAAACCCTCTGACGATATGAGATTTAGTCACTTTATTCAGCTATCTCAGGCACTCGAATAGAGAATGAAAGAAGTGGCAAATCGCATGCTTTACCACAGGTCCATTCATCAGGGGGACTTGGGACCCCCATTCTCAGTGGGGGTCCCAGTGGTCAAACTCCTACTGATCAGACACATACCCTATCCTGTGGTTGATGAGTAAGTTTAATACTTTAAGCCCTTTAAGTTCACGTAGTAAAAGTGTCAGACTGGGGTTCCTTTGAAATTATTCTTGGAGCCCAATCCCGATGTCATCAATAAAGTCTAATACTTTTAAAACCAAGAAATAGACCCTACTGGTGAGTGATCAGCTCCAAATTCAATGTTTCTTCTGGACTTCTGAGGCTCACTGTAGCTTCAGACATTGGACCCACTAGAGGACGCTCTGGTACTCCGGTGGGCAGGGGTGAGCTGAGAACTTAAAGTGTCTCTCTCGAAAAAAGCCTAAAAGTGGCCTCATGTCGTAGACGTGTCCAAATTGACAGAAGGCGGGGCAAAAGAAGTAGTTAGGTCCAGGAATACCTTAAAGCAGCACAAAATCATCATAACCAAATGCCACAGTGCAGCACACAGTACTGCTGCAGAGGCAACTGTATAACCGTCCTGAGGATGGCAAAACAGTTGAATTCAGGAGGGGACCTAAGTACCTGATGCTTCTAGCATTAATTTTTGCTGAGAATTTAAGATTGTTATGTACCTGACTGGTGGCCATGAGGAGAGCTTGGGCAGACCCCTCGGCATCAGCCCACTTGGAGATATCCCTGTACGGTCTATGGCCAGTCCATCCCTTCTGGTAGGCCAGTAACCAACCCTGCTTAGTAATAACAATTGTCAATTAGAATGTGATTTTTCTTAGTTGTGTCACCCTATTTTGCAGTGAAGCCATCTACTGCATTTGTAAGAGGCTACGACTATAGCTAATGTATTCTGAAAACATTGTAACAATAGTATTATGACTATAAAGCATAAGGAATAAAAAAGTATGAATGATTGGCAATGCATGAAGAAACTATAAAACGTCCTACTGAAAAATATTGTTGAGTCACCAGTGCCCATGTGCCACTCTAACCTAGGCACCAATATATAGCTACACTGCTAGCAGATATTACAGGGTTAAGTGCCGACAGTATGACTGTCACAGCAATGATGTATTGATTTTTCTTGCAGATATAATTTGTGAGGTCAATACTCTGTCCCCAGAATTAGTTTAAGCGAGATGTTCCTCCCCATCACTACAAATGTCACATACTGGACTTACTGGAATTTTCAGGGAGGACGTACTTCCCAGCTGAAAGCTTTTCTGTGTGATGCAGATCCAATGTTAAAACATGAGCATCTACATTTCCCAATGACAAGAAAATGCATGCAGTGTCAGCCATTAGAGTGCCTCATTTGTAAGAGGGATGTGATGAGGTGTAACCCAGATTAATGTCCTGCAGTTTCTTTCAGGGGACGTCTGTCCAGGGTACATTGTTAACTATATAAATACAGTTTAGAAATCATAGAATTTAGTTTTTTAGTTTATTAAATCTGTTAGTTTCCAAATTCTTGTGAGACTGTGATATTCAAACTCTTCACTAAATATATTTAGTTTGTTTTTTAGGTATCTAAAATACAGTATAGTATCCAAGTAGCAAGGCAGCACACCGGTCTTGGTGAAAAAAAAGTGGATCTTTTATTCCAGCCCAATGCAACGTTTCAGCTCTTCAATGGAGCCTTTGTCAAACCATTAAAGAGCTGAAACGTTGCATTGGGCTGAAATAAAAGATCCACTTTTTTTTTTCACCAAGACCGGTGTGCTGCCTTGCTACTTGGCTACTATACTGTATTTTAGATACCTAAAAAAAAAACTAAATATATCTACTTGGATACTGTTATTTGAGGATTTTGTCTACACAGATTTTGCACCTGGCACCTTGTGGAGTGCTGCTATTTCCTTACTTTGGTTTGTAATATACAGTATATAAATATATACATAATAAGCTCTGTGTCCACCACACTGACCTGCTGAGTAAATTCTGAAAAAGGTGTTGTAAATGAAGAAACAACCATGGAAACTGGCTCATCTCTTCCCGCTCCAGGATGTGAGAAGGGAGGAGGAAAGTCTAGTAAAGCCAATTCAGAGGGGGGTTTTGGCAAGCTCCCCGAAGGTCACCATGACCTTCAGAATCACTTTATAGATTATCTTTTTTCATACTGTATAATTTGTCCTAATGTCTTGGCTGGCTTCCCTCGTACGCTCAGGCCAAGTAGCAAAGAAGAGAAAAAGGAAGAGGGAAAGAATTTCAGTTTGTGAGAGGAATGGTAAGAGAGAGTAACAATGACAGAGAAACTAACTGTGCAAGAAATCACCATTCAACCAGTACATGTGCTATTACATGGACCACATTCTACTGCCATCCTAGTAGCATATTATGGTAACTGATAACTGTGCATTATACTGCAGGCCCGCAACAATTGCCTGCACAAACACAATCACTTTCCTCAACCCGCTGTTTAGTGATGATATTTGATCTTTAGGCCACCTTCACATGATTAGTGTTTGGTCATTATCTGTAAGTGAAATCCATGACTAGAACCTGTGGCTATTCTGTATTTTGGATCCACTCCTGCTTTTGGGTTAATAATACTAATGAAAAACAGTGACCAGATACTGACCATGTGAAAGTGGCCTTATTGTAAGAAATATATAGCTTTTACGCATGAGCTGTAGTCAAATTATGGATGCATTAGGTTGCATCCATCAAAATGGCTTGACTTTAAGGCCAGCAATATCATGTGTGCAAATATCCTTCTTCCACAGTTGCTGTGTCAACTGCTATCCAAATACACTATTAGGCAGTTCCATGGAGTATGTAGGATCTAGATAAGAAGTGTTACAGCGCAGGAACAGTTAGCAGTGAGCCGTGGGCAGACTAGATGGGCCAAATGGTTCTTATCTGCTGACACATTCTATGTTTCTATCTCAATCAGCGCGCCGGTACCGGCCCCCCTTTTTCAACTAGTTAGCGGTACTGAGTAGCAGAAAAGCAACATGCATAAGAGATAAAGAAATATAAAAACCATGTGACACAGCTGATAGTTTTAAACACTTTTAATTTTTCTTTTGGATATTTTTAACAATGGATTTATTAAATGTTATATTTTAGTAACTGGAACATGAAATAATAGGGCATTATTGGTCTTATGGACCATTTGTAAATATATAAATTTAAAAGGAGCCTGCACATGTGCCAAGGGCCAGAATAGAAATTGGTACTTGAACTCAAATGACCCCTACTACAATAACATGTAAGACTTGGGTTATTTTGGAAAGTCTATTGGTTATCTAGACAGCTGGCCCAGCAAGGCCCATAGACTTCAAAAAAGAGCGCCACCTATCACATGCTTGACCATCTCCCCACCTTTTCTCATCACCAAATTGCCATTATGGAGAGCAGGCGTTGAAACACCCCAAGGTCCCAAGATGATGGAGAACCCAAGCACAGGCCCTCATGATAATATGACCCTGGATGTAGGCAATCATTTCTTTCACCATGCCTTCCAAATGTGGAAATAAGATTATAATTGAGCTTATTAAAATGCTTTTTAAAATGATACAGTGCCAACATTCATATCAGAAAGAGAATGATATAATAGTGTACAGTGTGCATCAGTAAAATAAAATCCCACAACAATAACTGCTATAGTTGTGCTATAGACCTTTGTGGAATTCAGAAAGAGCCTACAAAATATTCCGCACACTGAACAGTCACCAAACCAGCTTTTCTCTTCCTGTGGTTTTCCTATAAGACTTTTCTGTCTGGACACTAACTTTAATATCTTAGCTTCTTTTTAAGATTTTTTTTTTATTGCTGCTGGTAATTTCTTTTTCAAACTGCTGCTGTTCAAGACTCCCCACTGTTTGCAAAGCATTCTGGGTCAATTAGGCACCAGCAGGGAAATATGAGAAGTAGCAGCAGGAGAAGGAAAAGAACAGCCCAAATTTCAACCACAAAGTATTTGCTCAGGAGAAGTTTATGGGAGAATCTGCAGTGGTTCAACTCTAGTTACAATTTATTCATCTATATTTAAGACTGAATTATAAAAGGGAATATTTCATGACATCATATATTTGCAGATTTTACCTAGTAATACAGTACTGTGATGTACAAAATAATGATTCATAGTCCAAGAGTAGTAAATATATGGAATTCTCTCAATCAATTTAACCAAGCAACAGTAACGTTCATAAAATATGATATTATGTTAGGTTATACATTTATACATCCATTAAACGGGTTGTCCAGGTTAAGAGCTGAACCCGGACATACCCATATTTTCACCCAGGCAGCCCTCTGGTGTTAGCATCAGAGCATTTCATGCTTCGATGCTCTCCCTTGCCCTACGCAGGATCGCGGAGGGCAAGGGCTTTTATATTTACAATAAGACACTGCCGGGCGGAGGCTTCCACAGGGCAGTGTGTTCAGTGAAGTCACCGGCTCTGATGGGCTGGCTTTAGCGCTGCCCTAGCCATTTTACAGGCTAGGACAACGCTAAAGTCCGCCCATTAGTGCCGGTGACGTCTCCTGAAAATGCCTTTGCCCTGTGCAATTCAGAGGGGCTGCCTGGGTGAAAATATGAGTATGTCCGCGTTGAGCTCTGAACCTGGACAACCCCTTTGAAGGGATATTCTGGTTTTGGCAAGTTATCCCCTATCCACAGGAAAAGGTAGATAGTGGGGTTGCTACTGCTGGGACCCTCGCCCATCACAAAAAGGTGGACCCTGTTTTCATAGTATGTGTTGCGCTTTATGGTTTTTATGTTTTTTTTTTATTTACTGACATGTATTACCATTTGCTCATTTGTGGTATATATTTTTACAAAAGTGCAGCCATATTTATTGTCACCTTGAAATTAATTTAACACCAAGTGGCAGTTTTACCATAGGTTGCCCAGAAGCTTCTTCAAATGTTATAAACAATATGGCTGCTCTGCACTGCAGCCTCTTCAGTGTTTGCATCGCTCTGTGTGATGTTCTTACTCAGAATACCACATTTTTCATGGTGTCCGTACTCGGAATGTCATATTTTTCATGGTGTTCGTACTCAGAATGCCATATTTTTCATTGCTGCATTGCAGCATTAGGGCTCATGCACACAATATTTTTTTTTGTCCACATCCTATGTGAACCCATTTACTTCAATGTCCGTTACATGGCACCCGCAAAAAAATAAAACAAGTACTATACTTGTCCGCTTTATGGACAAGGATAGGACTGTTCTATACAGTAGATGGCAGGACGTTCCGTGGAATGCACACGGACAGTATCCATGTTTTGCAGACCACAAAAATGACTACTGCCGTGTGCATGAGCTATTACTCGCTCCAACTAAAGGGCTTCCACCTATCTAATATTCATCGCCTGTCCTGAGGATAGACAATCAGTGTTAGAAAGCTGGATATACCCTTCAAGCCTCTAAAAGTATTGTCCATAATTTTGCTTCTTGATTCTTTAATTTACAGATTGATCAAGATGGCCTGACTCTTCCAGAGAGAACTCTCTACCTGGGACAGGATGAAGACAGTGAAAAGGTATAAGACTGATAAGCAGCATTATGTTTGTAACATGTTTCAAAAAGATGTTAACTTGAAATTAATGTTAAATGTAAAATTAACAAGCACATAAATGTCTAATTGTAAATTGTGATGATCTCTGTACGGCTTTGTGGTATGTGTTGGTGTTATAAGAGAAGTATTTTCTTCTAATAATCACCATCATGAATGATTGGTGGTGGTTTCCCAAGATCCAACAGACATTTCCGGGAGGAGTCTTCCAGCCAACTGAAAATGTAAATCTTTCTACGAGACAGTCGTGGAACTAATAGCGATGCAATCTTTCGCAAATATTCCCACTTTACCATAGGCCAGTTTAGTTTTGTTCCAATTCTTTCAAATATTTTTTATTCTGAGCAAATACTATACGGTAGTTCAGTTGGCTAGAGAGTGTAATATGCATGCTCTGCCACTAGTGTAATATTTACGTTGTAAGGACCTCTCCCCTTTTATCTCTTTGTTCTTTTGTTTTGCATTCTTGTCATTTTGCTTCCTTATTACTTCCCCAATTGTAAAGCGCTGGCGCTGCAGAATATGTTGGTACTATATTAATCACAAATTCTAATGAATGTTGTACATAATAATACTAATATTTTACAGGTGTGGTTTGATAAGTTTAGGTGTAGGTTTATATCGATTATTAGTCACTGGAAAAGATTAGCCTACTTAAAACTTAAAACCTAACTTTTATGATTATAAAATCATAATCATAAAAGTTAAGTTTTAAGTAGGCTAATAATTTCCAGTGACTGATAACATTATAATACTAACTACACACATTACTATATACTTAAAAGACTTCTTTGGAAATAATCAGTTTTAAGCAAGTGCCTGCAGCCTGCCTCTCTAAACAAAAATCTCATACTTACTTGCTCCCCACTACTCCAGTCTTCGAACTGCCACCGCTGTGTCCATGTGCCAGTCCCTACAGTGTTTAAATCCAGCACTGCATGGGCATGGTCACATGCTCCACTGCAGCCAATAACTGGCTTCAGTGGTCACATGACCAAAAGCAGCACATCCCCTCTGAAGTCAGACATTGGCTGCAGTGGAGCATGTGATCATGCCCATGCTGTGCCTGATGTACACACTGCAGGGACCGGAATATGGACACAGCGGAGACAGAGTGGAGGAGCAGGCGAAGAGCAGGTAAGTATGAATCTTCTGTTTACAAAGGCAGGCTGCAGGCACTTGTTAAAAACTATTTCTGAAGAACCTCTTTAAGCTTGTCTGCAGTGGGGTTCCATTAGAAGTTGACGATGAAGGACAAAATACTTCTGCATGCAACGCTATTTTGTCTGGTAGGATGACAAACACCTTAAAGGAACTCCAACAAACCTCATTATAGTCATTGATGTCCATCATATGCCGCCATATCCATTTTTACTGTTTCTCTGTTTCTACACTGGAACAGAAAAAAACTGAAAATGTGCCTCAGGTGTGAACCTAGCCTTACAATGCAGACGTGACCAAAGTTTTATTTTATTCTCTAGATTTTGGTAGCTTATACAGAGTTCATGCAGAAGATCCTAAGCCTCCTGGGTGTTGAGAATGTGCAGAAAAAGGCCCAGGAAATTCTGCTACTAGAACAAGATCTTGCCAATGTAAGTGTTTGCGCCAAAATCATTATGACTTCAAGCTATAATCCTTCAAATAATGTAAGCTGCTTAGATACAGTATATGTATATCATCAGATGAAAATCAAAGTCTTCTTCTAATGGCTAATTATAGCATAAAAAGTGTCATTTCTACCAGTCACTCTTAACAATTATTGAACAAGGCCATGTGATCCATTGTCATAAAATTTTTTCCACCTTTAAGATCACAATCTCAGAATTTGATGACGTCCGGCGAGATATAAGCACTATGTACAACAAGGTCACCATATCTCAACTGCAGCAAATCGCGCCATATGTGAGTATGATTTCTGCCTGATGGGAGTGTGAAAGAACATAGTACTGAGTGAGTCCAAATGAATTGGTCTTGCTGTAACCAGGGTTTTGTAAAGGGATTTTTTTATAATTATTTTCAAGGATAAGTTGTTCATACGCAAAAGATAGCTCATGGTCAAGTCTCTCATGGCTTTGTCTCCCGACTCCCCCATAAACATGCATAGTCAGATGTGCAGAGCGTCTATGTTTATTACAGTAAAGAAGAACAAGCTGCTGCCAGAAAAGCATAAAGACTCTTCAAGACTTTCTACTCTGTCTGCCCCATGGATGTGCTGTTTGAACTAGAAGTAGCTAAAAAGAATTATAACAGTATTGTGTGTAGAGTGTGTACAGCAGGGGGCGCACTGAGATGAAAGTCTGTATGGCACAACTTCAGCCAATAGCTGCTGAGCATTGAATAATGCCAAAGAGGGGCATCATTTTTGCAATCCAGTAAAGTCCATTAACATACAACCATATTTATTGTTATTTTCCGTGATGTTAAGAACCTATAATGTACAGAGTAATGTGTAAGCTTGGATTTGAGGGATACGATTTGTAGTTCTGGTATGTTAAATGAACTGGGTGGCTCCATTTTCCAGATTATTTTAATAATTCAGAAAAGTTACCCAGAGTTTTCCATTGTTTTATTTATTAAAGTGGACCTCTCTGATTGTAAAGTGAATGCAATTTAATGCTCACTGTTCTTCAAACAACCGGTGTGCGGCTGAGATTGATTTCACTCCATTATACTTTTCTGAGTGTTCCACTTTCAATATCTTCAATAAAAATATGATGAAAAAATCCAGCTCTTAAACAACAGGGGACACTTTTATTGATGCGGTAAAAACTTTCCAATCCTCATAGGCAAGAATACAGTCTACGCGTTTCGGACCTTCATATTTCAGTCCTTAATCATGACATGGATAACACATACTAAGCAGCCACTAATATACTCCTCCCACACCAATCCGTGGGGGTTGAGGAATCACATGATTGTTAACTCCTTAGTAGGATCAGAACAAACATTATACTAAAAAAAAGCTCACTCACATACTAATAAAATCAAAAAACAAAAGAAAAGAAAACTGTTACTTTGCAATATGGTAAAGAGATACTTAATTGTATTGTAAGATCAAGTCTTGTCCTTTATTTAAACCTGCTGGAATGCAAGTGTTAGGTCGGAACATCCAGAAAGCCTCTCTATTAAGGAGCTTCCTTCGATGGTCCCCACCTCGTAAGGGAGCTGTAACCCTTTCAATGCCTAGCACCTTTAAAGCAGAGAAATCTCCTCCATGTTCTAGGGCAAAATGCAGACTAACAGCAGAGACGTTTCTAGTTTTAAAATGCGGTATGTCAGCAATGTGTTTATTTTATTGGATAACCAGGTTGGTTGTGTCCTGGGACCCTCCATATAGAGACTTGGGCTTAGTAGGTTTCCCAGTGTTGGCGCCCGTCACCTGATAACATCTTTGGGGGATAAAGCCTGTGCTCCAATCTCCCCTTGACTTTATTGTATTCCCTGTTAAATGTGCACACCTCAGTGCAATTACGTCTGATACGAATCATTTCCCCTTTAGGAATATTACGGGCAACATGTGGGGGATGACACGAAGTTGCCAACAAAATTGTGTTACCTGCTGTGTCCTTCCTATAAGAAGAGGCATGGATGCCTGACATACCAGCATCGCCCCTAAGGGACAAATCCCAAAATTGGACACACTCAGTGTCATATTGACAGTCAAAGGAGATGGCATCTAGACATTGGTTGAGGTAGGCAAAAAAGGTTGGTATGGCCGCCACATCGCCAGACCAAATAAACAACAGGTCGTCGATGTAACGGCCATACCACCGTTTAGACTCAGAGAAAGGATTAGTGTCAGAAAAAAGAAACCGTTTCTCCCACCACGCCATAAAAATCATAGCGATAGATGGGGAGAATTTGGCATTGACACTCCTGACATTTGCAAATAAAAAATGTTATTGAACATAAAAAAGTTATGCTCTAGGAGAAATTTTGTCACCATTTTAACATATTCCTGTAATACTGGAGTATAGTCGCTATATGTATGCAAAAACCATCGAAGGGCCATAAGAGCCATACTATGTGGAATGTTAGTATATAAGGACACCACATCCGACGTAATCCAGGAATAGGTATCCTTCCATACAAAACTGTCAAATGCCTGTAGTACAGACCTGGTGGCCCTAATATATCCAGGAATATCTTCAACAAGGGGCTGGAGAAGCGAGTCAACCCATTCATATAGTCTTTCTGAAAACGATCCTATCCCCGCCACAATGGGTCTCATGGGCAGGGGAAATAAATTTTTGTGGATTTTGCGCAATGCATGAAAGATGGAAATGATAGGAAATTGTACATAAATATATTCCACTTCCTTCTGACTGATGACTCCAAACCCCTGCTCAACATATGTGACAATTTCTCTTGAAATAACAGCAAAGGATTTCCATTGAGTACAGTGTACACAGTGTACACTTGATTTTTGTATAAGAGGCTATCGAGCAGCACCACAGCCCCCCCCCCCCTTGTCGGCCTGCTTTACAGTCAGGTCCTGTCTCAGTTTAAATTGTTTTACCGCCTTACATTCACCTGGGGACATATTATGCCTTGTTTTAGGAGTTGGGTGAGCACCATCAGGATTTTTGATGATGTTTTCCTGTAATAAGCTGAGGTCAGGGGTTTGGAGTTGGGAGTCATCAGTCAGAAGGAAGTGGATTATATTTATGTACAATTTCTTATTATTTCCATCTTTCATGCATTGTTCAATAACATTTTTTATTTGCAAAGGTCAGGGGTGTCAATGGGAGCCAAATTCTCCCCATCTATCGCTATCATTTTTATGGCGTCGTAGGAGAAACGGTTTCTTTTTTCTGACACTAATCCTTTCTCTGAGTCTATGAGGTGGTATGGCCGCTACATCAACGACCTGTTGTTAATTTGGTCTGGCGATGTGGCGGCCATACCAACCTTTTTTGCCTACCTCAACCAATGTCTAGATGCCATCTCCAATTTTGTTGGCAACTTCGTGTCATCCCCCACATGTTATCCGTAATATTCCTAAAGGGGAAATGATTCGTATCAGACGTAATTGCACTGAGGTGTGCACATTTAACAGGGAATACAATAAAGTCAAGGGGAGATTGGAGCACAGGCTTTATCCCCCAAAGATGTTATCAGGTCAAAGGGACTTGGTGCTGTCATTGGACAGAAAAGCTCAGATTTTTCCTGACAGCACATATCGATCTAAAGGAAACGGCAGCGTTCTTTCCAGTGACAGTGCCATTATGTTCTCCACGGTCTACAGTAAGGAGTATAGGGACATATGCCATATTATCAAAAAACATCTTCCCGTCTTAAGTTATGATAAGGAATGGTCTAATTTCTTAAAGGGCGGTATTAAATGTGTGGCGCGACGGGCGCCAACATTGGGAAACCTACTAAGCCCAAGTCTCTATATGGAGGGTCCCAGGACACAACCAACCTGGTTATCCAATAAAGGTAGTTTCAAATGCGGACATGCCAGATGTATTTGTTGCAGCAATGTGAAAAGAAGCAGTACTTTTACATCTATGGCTAATGGTAGGCAATTTGCAATCAGGGCTTACCTGAACTGCAATACCAAATTTGCCATATATCTAATCACATGTGAAGTCTGCTTACTCTAGTACGTAGGCTGTACAACAAATGCTATAAAAACCATGATAAGAAAACACATTTCTGACATACCGCATTTTAAAACTAGAAACGTCTCTGCTGTTAGTCTGCATTTTGCCCTAGAACATGGAGGCGAGGTGAGGACCATTGAAGGAAGCTCCCTAATAGAGAGGCTTTCTGGATGTTCCGACTTATCACTTGCATTCCAGCAGGTTTAAATAAAAGACAAGACTTGATCTTACAATACAATTAAGTATCTCTTTACCATATTGCAAAGTAGCAGTTTTCTTTTCTTTAGCTTTTTTATTTTATTAGTATGTGAGTGAGCTTTTTTTAGTATAATGTTTGTTCTGATCCTACTAAGGAGTTAACAATCATGTGATTCCTCAACCCCCACGGATTGGTGTGGGAGGAGTATATTAGTGGCTGCTTAGTATGTGTTATCCATGTCATGATTAAGGACTGAAATATGAAGGTCCGAAACGCGTAGACTGTATTCTTGCCTATGAGGATTAGAAAGTTTTTACCGCATCAATAAAAGTGTCTCCTGTTCTTTTTTTTCATCATATTCTTGTGACCGTGCTCACAACAGGTGCAACAGGTGAGAGCTGCTATTTTTTCTAATCGATTTTTAGTTTCAATATCTTGTACAAGTTGTAAAAAACAGGTATCTCAAAATAGTAGCAATTCAATAGTTTAACAGGAAGGTGCTTTGTCCTTCAATGTTATGGGAACTTCTAAATTTTAAAGAATTCTATTCTATAAAGTACTATGATAGGAGCCACTGTTAAGAATATATAATTTAAAAAAAAAATCATTTTTTATGTGAATGGCCAACATACAACAGTAGGCATCAGAATTGGACTGGCCCACATGGGCACAGAGGAATTCCCCGATGGGCCCCTAGTCCCTACCCTCTGCACAAATGCTACATAGCACAGCAGAGTAACTGCACTACATATAGATAGGCAGAGTACAGCATCTCAACCAGCCCATGTCCATATCAAAAACTGGGTGAATTATTTAACGGTTTATTATCATAGATGCATTGGCTGGCTGACATGACTTCTAGACAATGAGGCAGGCCAGCCAGTATCTTAATTTTGTAAGGACCTCTTATAATGAATCACCTAGTAACATCTTGCCACTGTCTGCTTCTGTGTTAATGGGTAATATATGCATGTATCTGTATAGCGGGCACCCAGAATGAATTTTACTGATAGGCCCTAGGCACCCCAGTCCGACACTAGTTGGCATAGAAAACAGCGTAGAAAGGGACCAGCCAGCATGAAAGATCAGATGCCCCAGCAAGGTAGCAAGGTAATTTGCATATTTTAAAATTAAGTTTTTAACAAATTCTACTGGACCGAAATGATTATTTAGCTTATGTATAGAGAAATCGCACTATAGGGATTATGAGTAAACAAAAAAAAATAAACGGTTTAGTGGGGTGACAGAAGCCCTTTAATTTATTTGGGGAATGAAGCAACCAAAAACTACTACATACAAGCTTCGGCTACTCCGATTGCCACATGGGGGAGCTGGAGCATATCCGGAAGCGCGCACTTCTGGTAATACACACTAGTTAAATGTCTGTGTCCCCGACAGGTCATGAATAAGGACTATGCTTAGTGCGAAACGTGTAGACCTGTTTCGGAGACATGGACTATTTTAATTATTTTCAATAAAGATTCTACAGTTTTATTACAAAACTCTAGTGCAGGAACCGCTTCTTTGCCTCCCAGTTGTATTTGCTTCAACAAGGATCCGTGCACAGAGGATTAACCAGGCTGTGTGCTGATTGCACATGTTTGTTTTTATCCATTCCATTTGTTTCTACCATCTCTTATTTTATTGCTCACTTTAGATTAAATGGAGACACCTTTTGGACAGGATATTCCATGAAAACTTTTCTGAAGATGAAGAAGTTGTTGTGCTAGCCACAGATTACATGCAGAAGGTATCTGAGATGATACGTACTACACAAACAAGGTAAGAATCCATGACATAAACTTCACTTAATGTATTTTTATCTTTAACCCGATAGTGAGTAAATGCTGTATATATAGGTCACAGGCTTTATTCCAGAGCGGTGTATAAATACAGTGACCGCCAAATCAGAGCCCCTGCTGTAACCACCGACATCGGTGAAAACTCATATTTGGTATCACTGCGTTTATAATGACCAGCTTTATAAAAATTTCACAGGATCTACCTCTTCAGGTGAATGCTGTAAAAAAAAAAAAAAAAAAAGAACTATGCCAGAACAGCTAATTTTTCACCTCACCTCCAATAAATTATTATATCAAGCAATCAAACGGTCGTATGTACCCCAAAATTGTACCAATAAAAACATCCATTTATTCTGCAAAAAATGAACCCTCACACAAGACCATCGCCAGAAAAATAAATAAATAAGGCTCTCAGAAAATGGTGACACAAAAACATGATTTTTTTTAAATAAAAATTATTTGTGTAAAAGTGGTAGAATGAAAATAAAATATATAAAGTTGGTATTGCTGTAATCGTACTAACCAGCAGAATATAGATAGCATGTCATTTTTCCTGCATGGTGCATGCCGCAATAATAAAACTCAGAAAGCAGTGTAGGAATTGCTGCATTTCTTTATCCTGCTTCCCAAAAGGCAAAATAAAAAGAGATGAAAACATCATATGTACTCCAAAATAGAACCAATTATAATGGCAACTCATCCTGCTAAAAATAAACTCCCACACATCTCCGTAAAGATAAAAATAAAAAATATGTATGGTTGGCAGAAAACAACTGTACTGGTACCTAAGAGGCTGTTTGAAAGCAACATGCTGCCTGTAAACCAATCCATCAAAATACCAATCCTCTACAAAATCTAAAAGGTGGCATTTCCCTTCTAAACTCTGCAGTGTAGCCATACAGCAATTTACTTCCACGTTAATGTCATTTCCATACCCAGTAAAACCCACCTGACAATTAAAAGGTCATGGTTTGTCTCAGATGGCACTAGCTGGCCATAATATATTTGGCACAAAAATGCTTTTTTCATTCCATTTTTTTTTTTTTTTTCATTTTGCATAGTCCCCTTCTTGTTAATATGTGCAAAATACCTTGGTTTCAAGATCCACCCTTGATGAATAACTTAAGGGGTGTAGTTTCCAAAATGAATTCACTTATTGGGGGTTTCCCAACTGTATGGGTACCTCAGGGGCTTTGCAACTGAGATGTAGCACCTGAAAACCATTTCAGCAATATCTGTCCTCCAAAAGTCAAAAGGCGCACCTTCTCTTCTGAGCACTGCTGTGTTCCAATGCAGTATTTTCTACATTTATGAAATTTCCATACCCAGTAAAACCCACCTAACAACTTAAGGGGTGTGGTGTGTCATAGACAGCACCAGCTGGTTACAGCATAAGGGGCACTAAAATGCTATATCTGTGGAAAAATAGTAATTTTCATTTTGCATGATCCACTGCTCAATAATTTCTACAAAATACAGTGGCGTCAAAATGCTGACTCCAGCCCATAATATCTTAAGGGTTGGATCTTCCAAAATGGGCAGTTGGGGGTTCCATTTATTATTTAACCCTAGAGCCTCTACAGTTGTCAGAAGAAGATGCGTAAATCACCACACTGGAGCTCAAATGTGCATGGTGCTCTTTTACTCCTGAGCCCTCTTGTATGTCCAGGCAAAAGATAAGGTCCACACATACAGTTTTTCTAAAACCAGGAAGCACAGCATGATAATAAGAGGGCCTGCTTTTCACACTGGCATACACTTGGCACAACATATTGGCCACTGAAATTACATACCCGTGAAAAACTGCAATTTTTACTTTGCACCAGCTGCTGTGCATTCTTTTTTGCAAAACTCCTGTGGGGTCAAAATGCTCACAAAACCCCTTGGTAAATTATGCGAGGGTGTGGTTTTTAAAGTGTGGTCGCTTCTTGTGAGTTTCTTTTTTATACTACTTCAGAGACTTTGCAGTTGTCGGCCAATGCTTTATTAATCACCAAACAAGACCTCAAATGCACATAGTGCTTTTTCTCTTCTCAACCCTGCAGTGTGTCCTAAAATCAGTTTCTGACCACATGGGGGGTCTTATTGTACTCAGGAAAAAAATATGTAACAAAATTTGGGTTGCTTTTTCTCATATTGCCATTTGTTACAATTAAAATATAATGTCATTTTTCATTTCATGATCAAATAAATAAAAAAAAATTATGAAACGCCTGTTGTATCAAAGCAGTTAGTTTCCAAAATGGGGTCACTTTTTGGGGTTTTCCACTGTAGGGGTACCTCAAGGTCTCAAATGTGACATTGCACCTGAAAACCATTCCAGTGGAATCTGCCGACCAAAAGTCAAAATGGTGCGCCCATACAGCAGTTTACCACAACATATGGGGTGTTTCTGTAAACTGCAGAATCGGGATAATAAAAATTAATATTTATTTTGCTGTTAACCCTTGCTGTGTCAAAGGAAAAATTGATTAAATTGGAAAATCTGCAAAAAAATTGACCTTTTTAAATTTTACCCCTAATCTTTAAATCCTGTGGAACGCCTAGGTTAAAAGTTTTACAAAGAGTTTGTAAAAATCAGTTTTGAATAATTTGAGAGCTCTAGTTTCTAATATTGGGTATATTATGGGGCTTTCTTTAATTGTTTTAGCAGCTCTATGCCTGTACAAGTGCGCAATGGGGCCTAAAATTTTTTCACTTGCTTTTCATTAATTCCTACAAAGAAAAACTTTGGGGCCAAAATGCTCACTATACCCTAGATGAGTATGTTAAAGGGTCTAGTGTTCCAAATGAGGTCACTTTGGGGGGTTTTCAATCATTCAGATAGCTGTGAAAGACACCTTGTGTGTGTGTGTGTGTGTGTGTGTGTGTGTGTCCTAAACTGTTCAAAAATGTTAAGTTTTTCAATAATGCTTCCAAAATAAACATATGGAAATACTGTATATATCTGATAACATTTTTCTATTGTATTTGTGTATTTATGTGACATGTTGCCGTTAAAGATAGGGTACAATGCATTAAAGAGTACATGCCATTACAAAATTGCAGGCAGAATGTTATAGAGCAGGAGGAGCTGAGCAGATTGATATATAGCTTTATGGGGTAAGAGTCAGCAAAATTTGTAGTTTATACATTTAAGTCTCTGCTTTTTTCTGAGTTCAGTTGTACACAGGGGCCCTCTTATCCGTGTCCTATAGCTATCCCTGTATATACACACAAAATACCATCAATCACTGATAATAGTCAAATGGGCTATCTTGAGCTCAGAAAGAGCAGAGATTTTAATTATTGCTAAAAGGTGTCTGGTTGTTTAAGACCAAAACACTCTGGTTAGTAAGGAGTCAATAGTTGTGATCATATAGTCCCAATTTTAATTTATGCGCTATTTAGCATTTACCTTGGCTTAGAGCACTTTATTTGGTTTGGTAATAAACAGTCTCAATGCCAGCTTTGACAAAAACAACTAAACAATACAAGATTAACTCTGGACCTAACAGAAAAAAATAATAGCATAACAACATATTTGTGCCTTTTGGCATTTCCTATGTGTAGAAATGAAGACTGATTTATACCCAGTCACAGGGGAAAGATGCAAGCAACGAATGAAGGACATAATTTCTAGTCATAGACAGCTGTTGTTCTCTTATTAGATGTAAACATGGTTTTTGGCTTTTCAAGGTAGGTCCTCCGATGTAACATCAAAATAAGTTATGTTAGGCTGTAAAAGAAGTAAAACTTTTCAAAAGGTTTAATGTTAAAGAGTTTCTGTCACCCCCCAAACAGCAATTTTCAGTATTGGACTTAATATAATTGCTAATGTACACAGAGTCCATATATACCCCCCTCCTCCACTTGATTGACAGGGCCAGCGAGCGCTCTCCTCCTTCCGCTGGCCCAGTCTGCAGCTGAAATCCCACGCCTGCGCCGTACCGGTCCTCATTCGGCGCAGGCGCTCTGAGAGAAGGACGCTCGCTTGGCTGCTCCTTCCTCAGTGCGCCTGTGCCGATTACGCCAGCCGTACACCCAGAAGAGAAGACACTGGCAACGCTGGTAAGGAGGCGGAGAGTCCAGTGATGTCGCTGGATGCTTGATTCAGGTAAGTATTTGCCTAATAAGCATGCAACCACTACAACCACCAACGAAATGGGGTGCCATTATCTTACAAAAAGTATATTTAGACACACTAGACCACCAATGCTTATAAATAATATACCCATAATTAAATAATATATATATAATTAATAAATATATGTGATATACAGTATATACATATATTTATATGTGTGATGTGCTGGTGACACTGTTGGGGATTTATTCAAAATTGAAGGCATACTGAACCAGCATGGCTACCACAGCATCTTGCAGCGGCATGCTATTCCATCCGGTTTGCGTTTAGTTGGACCATCATTTATTTTTCAACAGGACAATGACCCCCAAACACACCTCCAGGCTGTGTAAGGGCTATTTGACCATGAAGGAGAGTGATGGGGTGCTGCGCCAGATGACCTGGCCTCCACAGTCACCGGACCTAAACCCAATCGAGATGGTTTGGGGTGAGCTGGACCGCAGAGTGAAGGCAAAAGGGCCAACAAGTGCTAAGCATCTCTGGGAACTCCTTCAAGACTGTTGGAAGACCATTTCAGGTGACTACCTCTTGAAGCTCATCAAGAGAATACCAAGAGTGTGCAAAGCAGTAATCAAAGCAAAAGGTGGCTACTTTGAAGAACCTAGAATATGACATATTTTCAGTTGTTTCACACTTTCTTGTTATGTATATAATTCCACATGTGATAATTCATAGTTGTTATGCCTTCAGTGTGAATCTACAATTTTCATAGTCATGAAAATAAAGAAAACTCTTTGAATGAGAAGGTGTGTCCAAACTTTTGGTCTGTACTGTATATACACATATATATATATATATATATATATATATATTTGTGTGATATATATATATATATATATATATATATATATAGTGTATATATATTTATTAATTATGGGTGTATTATTTACAAGCGTTAGTGGTATAGTGTGTCTAAATATACTTTTTGTAAGATAATGACACCCCATTTCGTTGGTGGTTGTAGTGGCTGCATGCTTATTAGGTAAATACTTACCTTAATCAAGCATCCAGCGACGTCATCGGACTCTCCGCCTCCTTACCAGCGATGCCAGCGTCTTCTCTTCCGGGTCTACGGCTGACGTCATCGGCGCAGACGCACTGAGGAAGAAGCAGCTAAGTGAGTGTCCTTTTCTCAGAGCGCATGAGCCGAATAAGGACCGGTACGGCGCAGGCGCGGGATTACAGCTGCAAACAGGGCCAGCGGAAGGAGGAGAGCGCTTGCTGGCCCTGTCAATCAAGTGGAGGAGGGGGCTTTTTTTAGACCGAGGATGCGGTGGCTACCAACAAGTAACCGCCCAACTTGCTGGTAGTGAAGAAATTTGCATATCACAAAAGTACTATTTTTAAAGAATTTAAAGCACAGCCAGAGGTAAGAGGGGTATATATGGACTCTGCGTACATTGGCAATTATATTAAGTCCAATACTGAAAATTGCTGTTTGGGGGGGTGACAGAAGCCCTTTGAGATCCAATGTACTAAAAGGCCTTCTGAAATTGTAAAGGCAATTATACATACAGAGGAGGAAACAGTGACTGCATGGAAGGCTCTCTACAATCTATCTACTATAGTCAATAAACTCGCTTGTCCAGTTTCACTTACCCTAAAGCTAAGAATTATATAAAGCAAAGAATCATAGAATGAATGTTACACAGGAGATGTCCTGGAGGCAAGTGTGCAAGTAAGGGTAATAGCTGTAAGTCTTTGTCTGAACATAGAGTATATGTTAGAAAACAGAGGACAGAGGAAACGACAAGGGCTTAGTGGCAATGGTGTTGGCTACATGAGAATGGACGTAGGTTAAATGTGCCACCGTGCACCAAAATGTTCACACATTTTGGAGTAAAACTGAGCTAACAAATAGTGATGTAAAGTTAGAAGGTCATCTACTTCCTATGCTGTAACAGAAATTTTTTGTTTTTTCCAACTGTTTTGTTGGTGGAGTGGCATTTGTACTATTTTTAGTGTAACATTTACTAAAGGTGCAGCCATATGTTTTGTGGATAAAGCTGCATTTGTAGCCATATTTATAATTGCAGCTTTTTGCAAAAAAGTCACAAAAAGTTGCAAGCGCTCTCCAGTCCCCTGGTGACATACAAAGTGTAATAAATATGATCTGACTTTAAACTGAAAATCCTGCCATTTTGTGCCACAAATGTAACAAATGGCGTGCATCATTTTGTGAAAAAAAAAAAAAAAAAGTACAACCCATTACAGATGCCCCCCCCCAAAAAGAGAGCAAAATGTTGCATGTCAGTACATTACCCCCTTAGACTAAAGAGTCTACAAGTTTGCCATATTCATCAGCCAGCATCAGCCACTGTGATAAATCTGACGCAGTTTAAACTAGTCTAAGTTTACATTGTCTTACTCATAGACAGTATAAGTAATCCCGCCCCAGTGTTTCTAAACTTGTGAAATGTGGACTCTTCAAGACCGGATTGGCCATAGACTCCACAGGGAGATTTCCCAGTGGGCCAATGGCCAGTGGGCTGCCCGAGCCCTCCTCTCAGCAAATTACATAATGATCTGATAGTCTCAGCATTAATTATTGGTAGGAGAACCAGGTACTTATTAATCTGGCCAATCGGCCCCAGGTGCCCCCTTAACTCAACAGTATCATTGTCCATAGGATGGTAAAATAATGGTGGGGGGAGCAGTATTTTGTGCTGCTATACAGTATTGCAGGCCTTGCTTACTTCTATTGTTCCTGCCTATTTGTGTTGCCCCTCCTTTCAATGTTGATCCGCCTACAACATGGGGTCACATTTAGATTTTTTTCCAGGACCACTGTAAGTTCCCAGTTTGTCCCTGGGACTATTTGTTGCTTTTGTTTTCTTTTATCTGTTGTTGAGTCACAAAGTCTTCTCTGCTTTTTCCTCAAGCATGTCATTGAATTATATTTCTCCTATGCTCTCTCGTTCTCCATCAATTTACTTTGCATCCACCTATTGCTGGCAACATGCATGTTTTGCTTTCTCTTTCTAGCCCCCATCTCTATCATTATTCCACTTTGTATCTTCTGGACACTAATCACGGAAAAAAATATTAATGTGGTTTACGTTCAATCAACTCAACTACCAATCACTTCTAATCAGAATGCTGAAAATGAAAACACAAGTCTTTATTAAATCTTTGTTCAAAAAATATAGGAAAGGGTATTCCGTGTTAATATCTGCAGTAGTCAGGTATCTAATTTGTGTAAGTATCTGCAGAATTTGATAAACCAGATAGTAGCTTTCAGCTGGTGAGCAAAATATCATAACACACACAACAGTCGGCTATAGAATGCGGTATAACATTTTGTAAGCTATTATGCTTGTAAACCACCAAATAATTAGCCACTGTGTTGTGTACCAGTTCAGCAACAGAAATGGTTACAATGTTGTGGACGGTGAAGCTACATGGGGATCTATTTACATACTTTTATTCTCGGGCAGCTCCGCCCATCATACAAAGCCCCCCTTAACTTCTACCTCCACTCATGCTATTAGCTACTTGCGCCGCTGTTAATTACATCAGCCAAGCGTGCTATGTAGAACTGACTGTCCCCCAACATCTACTCTATGCGTTTAGCCGATTACTAGGCTCATCAGGAGTAGCGGGAGTTCTACAGTAAAACACACAAACATACAATGCCACCTGCCTCATGTGGGCGGCGGTCTCGGAGCTAGGATGGCCGTAATACAGCCGCCGATCTGACTGAAATATATAGAGAGGAGGCCCCTCCCCTATAGCTGATCTAGCCACTTGGCCGGCGTGTGGGAGGAATGGAGGCGCGGTAAGATCGAGATACACCGCCGCCCAATACTCCAGCTCACTCTCAGGGGCGATCATAGAAGAGAGTGTAAAACACTCAAATGTTAATTAGGGATATATCATGAGAATTTTTGGCTTGCCCCGGGTGCTGGCAACCCACGCTACGCCACTGCAGTTGTGTCCGCAGTGGTATGTAATTATTGGTCTATCCCCAATGAGGTGCCCCACATTGGGATCTGATTTCAAAATCCCCCAATATCTTGTGAGGACCTCTTGCACTGTTTTGTGGGCCACATCATAGGTTGCAATGATGCGACTCGCTGTTTCCTGCGACGTATCGGTCTTAGGCTCAAGCAGAGTGTCCCAATTCACTGCAAGAGAATGTTGATAAGCTCTGGCTAAAACATGCTGGGGATAACCTCTATTCTTAAACCTGTTCTGTAAATCTCTGGCTGCAACACTATAGTCAGATATCTTAGAGCAGCTGCGATGCAGTCTTAAATATTGCCTCTTAGGGATGCCTTGCCTAAGGGGCATGGGGTGACAACTATCCCATTGTAACAGACTGTTAGCCGCAGTCTCTTTTCAGAATAATCGGGTCCCCAGACTGCCTTCCTGATCTCTATAAATAATCAGATCCAGGAAGGTGATCTGGTTAGTATGGATTTCTAACGTGAAGTATAACTCTAGATCATTTTTATTCAGGTCAAATCCGCAGTGTTCCCAGACCAGAGTATCAATACATCATCGATGTAACGCAACCATAGGTTGATGTGGCCTGCTCATTTGTTTTTCTCTTCCGCGAAGACAACTTCCCGTTCCCACCAGCCCAGGTAGAGGTTGTCAAAAGTGGGTGCACAATTGCCACCCGCCGTGACCAGGAATGGGTACGCTGACGCCACTTATGCAGTGGGCCAGAATACGGGTGAATAATAGTCTGTATTTGTTTGTAACGCCAATTGCAGCGTGCGCAGGGTACAACCCCAGGGCCCTTCCAAGGTGTTATAACGCAGGTCCCAGAATAGGAATGCCAGAGTGGTGTAATGACCAATAATGTCTCTATAGGGTGGTGATAATTGTGTCAATGGTGTCTCCTACCTGGCTCCTGGCTCACTTGCAATAAATTTGAGTGTAGTGATAGTAGGAATAATAGAGGAATTTTGCAGCAGAAATGATGTCCAGACCTTTAGATGAAGTTCAAATGTTTCTTTAGTGAAGATAACTTGTATCCTAGCAGTATACAGCTTTGGTCTCTTGGTCCCAGCAGGTTTTAGCAACGATTGGCAGGAAATGAATGCTTCTGCTTTAAGTGTGAGCTTGCAGGATAAGTCGTCTGCTTGGTAGCTCTGTAACTGTGACAGGAATGAATCTTGTGCACTTTTCTATAACTTCTGCTTTGTGGGGACAGACTAGCTGAGGAGGAATGGCTTCTCCTAGGTCTCTGGACTTAACTCACAGAAGGGTTCTCAGGGGATGCTTTCTTCCTGGAACTCTGGAGGTTGTCTGTGGTTCTCTGCTTCTTTTATCCAGCTGAGGCTGCAGGTGCTCAGCCTAGGTATATGATCAGGTCTCAGCCGAGACAAAATCCTTGCTGTCTTCCCTATGCAGAGGATCTCCTAACACACACATACACACACACACACTACTCCTAGCAGGGGGTGGGCTACACATTGACTCTAATTTCCTTTTCCACTCATGCTGCAGGATATGGGCACAGCCCACTCTGCTCACAGAGGGGGAGCTAAGCTGGAATAATCCATTCCAGCTTAGATTCACTAAACTGTAACTAGTACCTGACCAATGCATTGCTGCCACCTGCTGTTGAACATGGAAAATTACAAGAACTATGGAATTTAACATGGTTTTAGATGCACATTTGTGAAAACATAATATAAATTACATCAGATGATAATACAAAGGCTCTTAGGAGATAGTAGTGGGATAGAGTCGAGTAGTAACACAACTCTGGGATGTTACACCCCCCTGAGCTGGTGGTATACGTGGCCATCAAACAGGTACACATTATGTCCCAGAATGAAGTAAAGCAACTCTAGAACAAACTCATTATGCTGCCATAGATAAGTACCACGCTGACTCAAATAGGCCGCCACCGCTCCACACCCCTTTTCTTGGGGTATGAAGCTGTACAGCGCTCCCACTTCCAAACTGGCAAGCATAATGTGATTGTCCAGTTGAATGCCCTCCAATTTTTTTATAACGTCTATAGAATCCCGTATGTAGGACGGGAGGGCAAAGACAAATGGTCGAAGGATTTTATCCACATAGGTGCTAATGTTTTGTGTTAAACTCCCCATTCCTGAGACAATAGACCTTCCTTTAAGTGGGGAAATGCCCTTACGAACTTTCGGGAGACTATAGAAGCAAGGGGTTTGTGGAAATCTCGGGAGCAGAAAGAGATATTCCGTCTGGCTAATCATTTTTTTGTCACGTGCTGCCGTTACAATGCCTTTCAGTTTGCAATGGAAGATATTGGTAGGATTACTATCCAGAATCCGATAACATTTATCCTTAAGGATATCGAGGCACATAGTTTTGTATTGTTCATATCCCATGATTGTGATATTTTCCCCCTTGTCAGATTGTTTAATGACAATGGAGGGGTCACGTTCAAGGGAAAGAAGCGCCTCAGTCTCAAATCTGGATAGGTTAGATTTAATTGTAACCCGGTCTTCCATTGCTCTTAACTGGTCCGTAACTACCTTGAGAAAGATGTCCATTGGGGTATTATCCCCATTGGTGGATTTTTAGTGGATGGGAGCCTGAGATCTGAGAATGGCCCTTCATCCAGATCTCTATCACCCTCCTCCATCAAATCCACCAAAAGGCGTACGTCAGGTAGTTCGTCAATGTCAATTTCCAGTTCGAAACATTGTTGCCTATCAGGTGGGCAAGACAAACAACTTCCTCCACTTGAGGGATAGATCTTTAACCCATTCAAAAAGGTTAAATGCAAATGTGGGAACGAACAAGAGATCTTTTTTAAGGAGCTGCATTTCCACTAAATTAAGGGGTCTGTCAGAGAGATTGATGATTTGTAATTCATCTGTCTCCCTGTCTCCGTGTGATTGTGGGCCCCTCAATAATTCTTCCTGTCCCTCAGTGCATAAATGGCCGTAGTTGTTGGTCTCCTACTTCTAGCTTCACCGTCCGTAACATTGTAACCATTTCTGCTGCTGAACTGGTACACAACACAGTGGCTAATTATATGGTGGTTTACAAGCATAATAGCTTACAAGAAAATGGTATACTTAATTCTATAGTTGACTGTTGTGTGTTATGATATCATGCTCACCAGCTGAAAGCTACTATCTGGTTTATCAAATTCTGTAGATACTAACACAGATTAGATACCTGACTACTGCAGATATTAACACGGATTTGAAATTTTGGACACATAGTACCCTTTCCTATAATTTTTAAACAAAGATTCAATAAAGACTTGTGTTTTAATGTTCAACGTTCTGATTAGCAGTGATTGGCACTTTGTATCTTCCTTCTTTCTTTTAATGTCATACACAGCCCTGGGCTGACTCATAGCTGACATGCCACAGCCTAATCCAGACTGGACTCTACAGTTGGAACATTAAGCTAATGGTCATTGATCTAGTGAAGGGTTGGCGTGTGCTGAATGTCAATGTTGTGTGTTCCATAGTAATTGTCTGAGCAGATTTACTACACAATGTGCTTGTTCTCAATACAAGTGGATGTGGAATGCAGTACAAAACAATGACATTACTTTATGTATAGCTCTATTGCATATTTCTGCAGATCCAGAAATAAAACAATAATTGATGTGTGATGTGCAGCCATGGAATAATGTATAAGGATTCGTCTTGTAAAGTAAGGTACAAGGAGATAATACAAGTTTCATCAGGAACTGCTGCCTGGGGTTTTTCTTATGAACTTGCTGCCATTCTTATTTGCACCTTGCAAGTTCACGTTATTCTGTTTGCAACAAGTCAAACATAGCACTCGAGGAGTCTGGAGGATGAGTTCATTAAGAATCTGGAAATTACTAATGCATCATTATACCTATATTATATACCTATAATATACTTTCTAACATAAAAAGTATATAGTGCATTTGTATTGTGCAGCAGTTGTGTGCAGTTCTGCTGCGATACCATAGGTATGTAGAGGTACAAGCGCTATTGGAACAACTATTTGCAATGGGTGTGATATACCTGTTGCCCCCAAAAAAATGAATTGAGGCAGGCACTATACCTGCTTCTACAAAATACTGATTGAGGGGTTCTATATTCCTGCTTCCACAAAATACAGATTGAGGGGTGCAATATACCTGCTTCCACAAAACACTGATTATGGGGTTTTTATATACCTGCTTCTACAAAATACGGATTGAGGGATGCTATATACCTGCTTCCACAAAATACAGAATAAGGGGTGCAATATATCTGCTTCCACAAAATACTGATTAAGGGGTTGGATATGCCTGCTTCCACAAAATAGTGATTGAGGGGTGCGATATACCTGCTTCCACCAAATATTGATTAAGGTGTTCTATATACCTGCTTCCACAAAATACAGATTGAGGGGTGCGATATACCTGCTTCCACCAAATATTGATTAGGCTACTTTCACACTAGCGTTCGGGGCTCCGCTTGTGAGTTCCGTTTGAAGGCTCTCACAAGCGGCCCCGAACGGATCCGTACAGCCCCAATGCATTCTGAGTGGATGCGGATCCGCTCAGAATGCATCAGTTTGGCACCGTTTGGCCTCCGCTCCGCTCAGCAGGCGGACACCTGAACGCTGCTTGCAGCGTTTTCGTGTCCGCCTGGCCGTGCGGAGCCAAACGGATCCGTCCAGACTTACAATGCAAGTCAATGGGGACGGATCCGTTTGACGTTGACACAATATGGTGCAATTTCAAACGGATCCGTCACCCATTGACTTTCAATGCAAAGTCAGGAGTCCCCATCAGATCGGAGTTTTCTCCGATCCGATGGTATATTTTAACTTGAAGCGTCCCCATCACCATGGGAACGCCTCTATGTTAGAATATACCATCGGATTTGAGTTACATCGTAAACCTCAGATCCGACAGTATATTCTAACACAGAGGCGTTCCCATGGTGATGGGGACGCTTCATGTTAGAATATACTGAGAACTGTGTACATGACTGCCCCCTGCTGCCTGGCAGATGCTGCCAAGCAGCAGGGGGCAGACCCCCCTCCTCCTGTAATTAACTTATTGGTGGCCAGTGCGGCCCCCCCCTCCCTCCCCAGTATTAAATATTACCAGTGCGGCGGCCTCCCCCTCCCTCCCTCCCCAGTATTAAATATTACCAGTGCGGCCTCCCCCTCCCTCCCTCCCCAGTATTAAATATGACCAGTGCGGCCCCCTCCCTCTATATTTATTGGTGGCCGGGCCAGTGCGGATTCCAAGTATTGTGAGCAGTGCGGCCTCCCCTCTCCCCCCCCTAATTAAAATCACCGCCCCCCCCCCATCATTGGTGGCAGCGGAGAGTACCGATCGGAGTCCCAGTTTAAATCGCTGGGGCTCCGATCGGTTACCATGGCAACCAAGACGCTATTGCAGTCTTGGCTGCCATGGTTACTTGGCAATAAATACAAGCATTATACTTACCTGAAGAGCTGCGATGTCTGACCGGCCGGGCGCTCCTCCTACTGGTAAGTGACAGGTCTGTGCTATAGGCAATGCGCCGCACAGACCTTTCACTTACCAGTAGGAGGAGCTCCCGGCCGGTCAGACATCGCTGCTCTTCAGGTAAGTATAATGCTTGTATTTATTGCCAAGTAACCATGGCAGCCAAGACTGCAATAGCGTCTTGGTTGCCATGGTAACCGATCGGAGCCCCAGCGATTTAAACTGGGACTCCGATCGGTACTCTCCGCTGCCACCAATGATGGGGGGGGGTGATTTTAATTAGGGGGGGGAGAGGGGAGGCCGCACTGCTCACAATACTTGGAATCCGCACTGGCCGGCCACCAATAAATATAGAGGGAGGGGGCCGCACTGGTAATATTTAATACTGGGGAGGGAGGGAGGGGGAGGCCGCACTGGTAATATTTAATACTGGGGAGGGAGGGGGGGCCGCACTGGCCACCAATAAGTTAAATACAGGAGGGGGGGGGGGGTCTGCCCCCTGCTGCCTGGCAGTCGTGTACACAGTTCTCAGTATATTCTAACATGAAGCGTCCCCATCACCATGGGAACGCTTCTGTGTTTAGAATATACTGTCGGATCTGAGTTTTCCGAAGTGAAAAATCAGATCTGAAATAAACAGTTATGCAAACGGATCCGTTCTGAACGGATGCAAGCGTTTGCATTATAGGAGCGGATCCGTCTGTGCAGACACCAGACGGATCCGCTCCTAACGCAAGTGTGAAAGTAGCCTTAAGGGGTTCTATATATTTGCTTTCACAAAATACTGATTGTGGGTGCAATATACCTGCTTTCACAAAATACTGATTAAGGGGTTTGATATACCTTCTTCCACAAAATACTGATTAAGGGGTTTGATATACCTGCTTCCACAAAATACTGATTGAGGGGTGCGATATACCTGCTTCCACAAAACACTGATTATGGGGTTTTTATATACCTGCTTCTACAAAATACGGATTGAGGGGTGCGATATACCTGCTTCCACAAAATACAGAATAAGGGGTGCAATATATCTGCTTCCACAAAATACTGATTAATGGGTTTGATATGCCTGCTTCCACAAAATAGTGATTGAGGGGTGCGATATACCTGCTTCCACCAAATATTGATTAAGGTGTTCTATATACCTGCTTCCACAAAATACAGATTGAGGGGTGCGATATACCTGCTTCCACCAAATATTTATTAAGGGGTTCTATATACCTGTTTTCACAAAATACTGATTAAGGGGATTGATATACCTGCTTCCACCAAATATTGTTTGAGGCCTGCGATACACCTGCTTCCACAAAATACTGATTAAAGGGATTGATATACCCGCTTCCACTAAATACTGATTGAGGCCTGCGATATACTTTTTTCCACAAATACTGCTCTTTTATAGTGACTTTGGCACAGGGTCATTTTGAAAATGACAGGCAGAGGGAGAGGCAGGCCTTACCGCAGGGGTGGTAGGGCCGGGCAGGTGCACCAGCCCGGAGCCTAAGTGGGAAGTTGGAGAAGGTGCGTGCAATTACGTCAAAGGACGCACCAGAGTTGGCTGAGTGGCTCACTCAGCCTTCCGCTTCTGCACCCTCCTCCTCCTCCTCTGTATCTGAACCCTCCTCACTCTCTGCTGTGTGCACCCCCAAAGACACCACCACCACCACCATAGCCCCTCAACTGGAGCCAGAGGAATTCTTTTCCCATCCATTCCCAGACCTTACCGATGCGCAGCTATTCTTGGCATCGGATAAGGAAGAGGAGGTAGCAACGACCACCACCCAGCGGTCGGACCACAGTACCCAGATCAGCCCAAGAAGGTTGGTCCCCGCTGTTGCTGCCTACTCAGAGATCTCTAATGTCAGTGGTGGTGAAGGTGACGATGATGATGTGTCGATGGACATCACATGGGTGCCCACAAGAGAGGAAGAGGAGGGGCCTTCAGAGGGAGAGATGGAGCAGCAGATAGGGAGGAGAAGGAGGAGAAGCAGGCAGAACTCGCAGTGCACAGGAGGCAAAAATCTAACTGCAAATGTATCTGTAGCGAGCCATCATCCATGCACGGTCACATCTTGCGCTCCCAGGACGCCGGCACATGGCTCCACAGTGTGGACTTTTTTTTAACATGTCAGCTGGTGACAATAGTGTTGCCATCCGCAGCCTGTGCTGTCAACGCATATGTCGCATTAGGCCCAACACTCACCTAGGGACGACCGCCTTAGGAAGGCATCTGGCCTCCCATCACGAGCCCAGTGGGAGCAACGCTGTCAGAACCCACAAAGCCACATTCCCGGTGCTCCACATCCTGCCTCTTCTCCTTTTCCTCTGTCCTCCCATTTGTCCTCCACTCCACCTTCCACCGAGCTATCATCGGGTTCATCTGGCAGAAGGCAGGCCCAAATGTTCAAGCATAAAAAGTTGATGATGTCGGATAACCCTCTTGCCCAATGGCTGACCGCTGGCTTGTCAGAACTGCTAGCTGGCCAACTACTGCCATGTGAACTGGTGGACTCGGAGGCCTTTAGAAATTTTTTTGCCATTGGCACACCGCAATGGAAGGTCCCCGGAAGTAAATATCTCTCCCAGAAGGGCATCCCAGAGCTATATTGCACCGTTTAGCGGCAAGTGAATATATCTCTGGCACACAGTGTCGGTGCCAAAATACATCTGACCACAGACAGGTGGTCTAGAAAACACGGGCAGGGAAGGTACAAATGTAACATATCGTTACTAACGAAACTCGATTTCTAGTCCTTCACTATAGAAATACTCAACAAGGCCAGTAGATGGCAGTGTTGAGCTAAAGTACGAAATGAATCAGTAGTATTTGAATCTCGAATCCAAAGAGAGCACAAGTTATTGTTCGAAATTGTTCTTGGAAATAAGGGGCAATTGGCCTCCTAAATTATAGAAGATATAGGGGCAGCATCAGTGGTATTATGCCAAAAAAGAATTTAGCTGTGTTACCGAATATATTCACTATTGTGCCATATAAGCGTTTTTTACACTATTCGTGAATATTCTAATTTAGAATATTCACAAATATTAGATTTTTTTTTTTTATAGTACTATAACAAATATATTCGTATTGTATAATAATCGTCTTTTTCGCACCATCGGATATGAGTAAAATACTAAAAACTCATATCCAATGGTATATTCTAACCCCCCGGCATTCCCATGGTGACGCTTGTCGGGGCGTAGTGTGTCGACGGCAAATAACTAAGATGAATATTTTAAAATATGAATATATTCGATATCGTACTATGTATTCATTTTTTAGAATATTCGTCCTTAATACTGGTCCAAATCTAGGGCTGTATACTAATGCTGACTGCAGTTCCATGCGCCATCTGGTGTTCACAAACCAACATTGCACCCTGAATTTTCTCAATGGTCTATTTAGACACTTAGGGTTTACAATTTAAATTCGATATCGCTATGCGCTCACGCGATTCCAGTTGTAGAGCTAGCGATGTTACATCTGTACATAACTTTTACTGCCCACTGGGTGAATCTTCTGACGGCCGTCAAGCATGCAACCCCTGGCACCTGTGTGGATTTGGTGTTACTGCCACGGATTGCATGCAGACCTGCCTCTTCTTCTCCTTCTCCTCCTCCATCCTCCGCCTCCTCCTCGGCTGACTCCTCCTTTTCCACTGCTAATGCCTCTTCCGCTGCACCCCCCAAGCTCTCTAGAACCTATTCGACGTGCCATGCTGTGCTGCAGCTGTTGTGCCTGGAAGCCAAGAGCCACACCGGTCCTGCACTTCTTTCAGCTCTGCAGTCACAGGCCAATCAGTTTCTAACCCCGCTCAATTTGACAGTTGGTAAAGTGGTGTGCGACAACGGTGCCAATCTGCTGAGCTCGCTGAAACAAAAAATGACACACATGCCGTGCATGGCACACGTCCTGAACTTAGTCGTGCAGAGATTTGTTGCCAAATACCCCGGAGTCCTAGACATCTTGCGAACGGCCATAGCTCGCCTTGCTGACGTTCAGAGGCGACACCACCTGCCCGTCAGACGTCTGATTTGTGACAGCCCAACGAGCTGGAACTCCACCTTGTATATGCTTGATAGGCTGCTCCAGCAGCAATGTGCCATTAACGACTACCTGTACAAACTCTGCAGCAGGACAGGTTCTGGGGAGCTTGGTTTATTTTCACCGCGCCAGTGGCTGCTCATGCACGATGCATGCAGACTTCTGCGGCCATTTAATGAGATCACCAAACTGGTCAGTCGCCGCCAGGGCACCATTAGTGACATCGTACCTTACACCTTCTTTCTGGAGCATGCATTGCGTCGTGTCATTAAGCCGTCAAGGAGCAGGAGCTGGAAGATGAGGAAGTCGCAATGCTGAATGAATTCCAGGGGGGCTACTCCATCTGAGACAAGTCAGCAGGAGTCTGAAAAAGAGTCAGAGGAGGATAGTGGCTGGGGGGAGGAGGAGGAGCAAGCAGAGCAGGCTTTGAGGAGGACTTTAAACTGGGCGATCCCTGGTGTTGTCTGTGGCTGGGGGGAGAGAACAGAGGACGACATTCTCCTGGACGATGAGCAGGAGCAAGGGAGCTGCACCCCTTCAATTTAGTGCAAATGGGGGCCTTCATGCTCCAGTGTTTGAAGAGGGACCCCGTATTCAAAAGCATAAAGGGCAAGGACCAGTACTGGGTGGCAATTTACTTAAACAAACACAAAATGGCAGACATGTTACCACCATCACAGAGGGCTGTCAGAATGCAGCATTTCCAGGCCTTGCTGTGAGAGATGTTGCATTCCGCTGTTGCGGGCGCTGGCAGAGGAATTTCCACCAATAGCGAAACAGGTGTGGGTACCAATCCTACCGCGCCTGCAAGAAGAGGGCGGTTTGAAGATGTGTTGGTCACTTCGGATATAAGATCATTCTTGCAACCAACCCATCGACAGCCGCCTCCGGTTCCAGCCTCAGGGAACGCCTAGACCGACAGGTGTCCGACTACATCAGGTTAACGGCCGATGTGGACGCTCTGAGAAGCGAGGAACCCCTAGACTACTGGGTGTGCAGACTTGACCGGTGGCCAGAGCTGGCAAAATTTCCCATGAAACTCTTGGCTTGCCTCTCGTCGATTGTCCTGTCCGAAAGGACGTTCAGCTCAGCAGGGGGGATCGTGACCGATAAGCGCACTCACCTAGCTCATGACAGTGTGGACTACCTCACATTTCTAAAAATGAATGAGGCATGGATCTCAGAGGAATTCAACACCTGTGACAACCACATGTAATTGGATTTCCTCATGCCAGGCCACACATATCCGCCACCCAGAACAAAGAATGGTCCTTGTCTTATGTATATATAGCGACATAGAAGGCCTTTTCTGTCAGGTGAATGCCTGATTTTTGGGGCCTCTACTCCAGTGGCCTTCAGTAAAATTGTTATCCAGTGACCGCCTTATGTCCCTCCAGCCACATAATCACTTGTTCTTTTCTGTCAGATGAATGCCTAATTTTTGGGGCCTGTACTGGCCTACAGTAAAATAGTTATCCAGTGACCGTCTAATATACCTCCAGCCACATAATCACTTGTTCTTTTCTGTCAGGTGAATGCCCAATTTTTGGGGCCTGTACTGGACTACAGTAAAATTGTTATCCAGTGACCGTCTAATATACCTCTAAGCAGGGGCGTAGCTATAGGGGGTGCAGAGGTAGCAGTCGCTACCGGGCCCAGGAGCCTGAGGGGGCCCAAATACCCTTGTGCTGCATAAGAAGACACACAAAGCACTGAGGGAAGGGGGGCCCAAGTCTAACTCTTGCACCAGGGTCCATGAGCCTATAGCTACGCCCCTGCCTCTAAGCACATAATCACTTGTTCTTTTCTGTCAGACGAATGCCTTATTTTGGGGGCCTGTACCCCACTGGCCTACAGTAAAATTGTTATTCAATTATCGCCTAATGTACCTCTAGCCACATAATCAATTGTACTGGCCTACAGTAAAATTGTTATCCGGTGACCGTCTAATATACCTCCAGCCACATAATAACCTGTTCTTTTCTGTCAGGTGAATGCCTAATTTTTGGGGCCTGTACTGGCCTACAGTAAAATTGTTATCTAGTGACTGCCTAATGTACCTCCAGCCACATAATCACTTATTCTTTTCTGTCAGGTGAATGCCTAATTGTTGGGGCCTGTACTCCACTTGCCTACAGTAACATTGTTATTCAGTGACTGCCTAATATACCGCCAGCCACATAATCACTTGTTCTTTTCTGTCAGGTGAATGCCTAATTTTTGGGGCCTCTACTGACCTACAGTAAAAATTTTATCCAGTGACCATCTAATATAACTCCAGCCACATAATCACTTGTTCTTTTCTGTCAGGTGAATGACAAATTTTTGGGGCCTGTACTGGCCTACAGTAAAATTGTTATCTAGTGACCGCCTAATGTACCTCCAGCCACATAATCACTTGTTCTTTTCTGTCAGGTGAATGCCTAATTTTTGGGGCCTGTACTCCACTGGCCTACAGTGAGATTGTTATTTAGTGACCGCCTAATGTACCTCCAACCACATAATCACTTGTTCTTTTCTGTCATGTGAATGCCTAATTTTTGGGGCCTGTACTGGCCTACAGTAAAATTGATATTCAGTGACCGCCTAATGTACCTCCAGCCACATAATCACTTGTTCTTTTCTGTCAGGTGAATGCCTAATTTTTGGAGCCTGTACTGGCCTAGAGTAAAATTGTTATCAGTGACCGCCTATTGACCCTCCAGCCACATAATCACTTATTCTTTTCTGTCAGGTGAATGCCTAATTGTTGGGGCCTGTACTCCACTTGCCTACAGTAACATTGTTATTCAGTGACTGCCTAATATACCGCCAGCCACATAATCACTTGTTCTTTTCTGTCAGGTGAATGCCTAATTTTTGGGGCCTGTACTGACCTACAGTAAAATTTTTATCCAGTGACCATCTAATATAACTCCAGCCACATAATCACTTGTTCTTTTCTGTCAGGTGAATGACAAATTTTTGGGGCCTGTACTGGCCTACAGTAAAATTGTTATCTAGTGACCGCCTAATGTACCTCCAGCCACATAATCACTTGTTCTTTTCTGTCAGGTGAATGCCTAATTTTTGGGGCCTGTACTCCACTGGCCTACAGTGAGATTGTTATTTAGTGACCGCCTTAATGTACCTCCAACCACATAATCACTTGTTATTTTCTGTCATGTGAATGCCTAATTTTTGGGGCCTGTACTGGCCTACAGTAAAATTGATATTCAGTGACCGCCTAATGTACCTCCAGCCACATAATCACTTGTTCTTTTCTGTCAGGGAAATGCCTAATTTTTGGAGCCTGTACTGGCCTAGAGTAAAATTGTTATCAGTGACCGCCTAATGTACCTCCAGCCACATAATCACTTGTTCTTTTCTGTCAGGTGAATGCCTAATTTTTGGGGCCTGTACTCCACTGGCCTACAGTAAAATTGTTATCCAGTGACCGCCTAATGTACCTCCAGCAACATAATCACTTGTTCTTTTCTGTCGGGTGAATGCCTAATTTTTGGGACCTGTGGCCTAAAATAAATTTTTTCTAGGCTCCAGCAGGGCACATTTTTGAGAGTTTCCCTTTAAGACGCATATTTTTTGTGGGAATTTTTTCCATTGATCCCCCTCTGGTATGTCACTGTCCATGTTGTGGGACTATTTGTGCACTTCTAGTATTTAGTGACTGCAAATATGACCTGAAGGTTTTTCAGGTTTTCCTACCATTAAAGTCAATGGGGTCCGCCGTGAACACGCGGTTCGCTAATCGTCCCAGCCGATGTTCGTCCATAACTATTAAAGATGTTCTGAACAATTTGTGGATTAAATCTGCCAAATGCCAAGGGGCCCCACAAAATTTGTCTTAATTTCAAAGAGCATTTGTTCAAAATCTGCAGTCACATGATGGTAGTATTATTCTCCAGACATTTGTGACAAATTTTATCTTCAGTTATATTTTTAACTTTGACGTCAATAAGGTACAGGTAAGGTAAAGATTTTACTAAATGTGTGCTCTGTCTTGTGGTGCAAACAAAAGCCAATTGGTTCTTCTTTCTTTGGTTCATGTTCATGTTTCCTGTAGTGTCCTGCACAACTACATGCTATGGCGACTTGTAGTAGTACTGAGTGAGCATCTATCAGCTCCCTTTCGAGATGCGCTTCATGAATTGTCTAAAGAGATGGAGGGTTCCGAGAAACAACTGGAGCTGGGAAAAGTCTGTCTTACACAGGCCAATAAACATTTTGGAATGGCACTGGGAGCCTTGTTTGTAGAAGAATATTTCTCATCAACCAGCAAAGGCAAGGTAACAAAAAGATGATGTCCTAGAATTTCACAAATTAGAACAAAGGAAGATTAAAACAAAGTGTGTGCACAAAATGTGTCTTTGTGGTTAGCTAATTATCAGATGCAGCATGCATTTTATTAATAAGCACATCCGAACTGAGAACTGGGGTACAGAACCAATGGAGCCTATGGAAAACATTTATTTCATAAGAATGGCAGATTGATGTTTGGATCCAAGAGAAATAGTTAACGGATAGGGTTCAAAACAGTGCCCATTTGATACTTATACTAAGGGTACGGCCACAAGGTCATGTTTCTGCATACAGTTTTGGAAGCCAAAATCAGGAGAGAAAATATAAAGTATATACTGTATATGATGTCTCCTCTTTTGAATTAAAGGGCTTCTGTCACCCCACTAAACTCATTGTTTTTTTTGGGGTACTTATAATCCCTATCCTGCGATATAGCTATACATTATGTTATTAATTATTTTTGTTCTGTAAATATGTAAAAAAACGTACTTTTATAATATGCTAATTACCCGTCTACCAGCAAGAAGGGCGTCTACTTGCTGGTATAAGCCGCAAAAAAATTAGCATATTATAAAAGTACGTTTTTGACATATCTATAGAACGAAAATGATTAATAACATAATGTATAGCTATATCGCAGGATAGGGATTATAAGTTCCCAAAAAAAAAAAGTGAGTTTAGCGGGGTGACAGAAGCCCTTTAACTCCTGGTTTGGGCTTCCAAAACTGCATGCAGAGACCTGACCGGGTGGCTCTACCCTAAAAGGGAAGAGACAACCTTTTGACAACCCCACCCCATTTGATTTGTATATGACTAAATACACAGTGGTCTCCAAATAAAGAGATCTGCTTCTCAGTTAAAGCCTAGTTTGAGTGGTAAAACATGTGACTTATGTAACAGATATAACATAGCATGATTGCAGCCATTCTGTGTGATGCTCCGTCTGCTACAAATTATGTCTGCATCTGTCAATCAATGAAATCCCTTCCATCCTCCGTAACCACCAAGTGAAATCTACTAATAGACATCAGTGTAGTGGTCATAGACAGTTCTACAAATAACCACCTGGGAGAGAACTGGAAGCAGAGCCTCCACCTTTGACGCCAAATGCAGAATATATATATATATATATATATATATATATATATATATATATATTTATATATGTACAGCCAGGTCCATAAATATTGGGACATCGACACAATTCTAACATTTTTGGCTCTATACACCACCACAATAGATTTAAAATGAAACGAACAAGATGTGCTTTAACTGCAGAACTGTCAGCTTTAATTTGAAGGTATTTACATCCAAATCAGGTGAACGGTGTAGGAATTACAACAGTTTGCATATGTGCCTCCCACTTGTTAAGGGACCAAAAGTAATGGAACAATTGGCTTCTCAGCTGTTCCATGGCCAGGTGTGTGTTATTCCCTTATTATCCCAATTACAATGAGCAGATAAAAGGTCCAGAGTTCATTTCAAGTGTGCTATTTGCATTTGGAATCTGTTGCTGTCAACTCTCAAGATGAGATCCAGAGCGGTCACTGTCAGTGAAGCAAGCCATCATTAGGCTGAAAAATCAAAACAAGCCCATTAGAGAGATAGCAAAAACATTAGGCTTGGCCAAAACAACTCACTGGAACATTCTTAAAAAGAAGGAATGCACCGGTGAGCTCAGCAACACCAAAAGACCGGGAAGACCACAGAAAACAACTGTGGTGGATGACCGAAGAATTCTTTCCCTGGTGCAGAAAACACCCTTCACAACAGTTGGCCAGATCAAGAACACTCTCCAGGAGGTAGGTGTATGTGTGTCAAATTCAACATCAAGAGAAGACTTCACCAGAGTGAATACAGAAGGTTCACCACAAGATGTAAACCATTGGTGAGCCTCAAAAACAGGAAGGCCAGATTAGAGTTTGCCAAACGACATCTAAAAAAGCCTTCACAGTTCTGGAACAACATCCTATGGACAGATGAGACCAAGATCAACTTGTACCAGAGTGATGGGAAGGGAAGAGTATGGAGGAGGAAAGGAACTGCTCATGATCCTAAGCATACCACCTCATCAGTGAAGCATGATGGTGGTAGTGTCAAGGCATGGACATGTATGGCTGCCAATGGAACTGGTCCTCTTGTATTTATTGATGATGTGACTGTTGACTAAAGCAGCAGGATGAATTCTGAAGTGTTTGGATGTAAATACCCTCAAATTAAAGCTGACAGTCTGCAGTTAAAGTACATCTTGTTAGTTTTATTTCAAATCCATTGTGGTGGTGTATAGAGCCAAAAATGTTAGAATTGAGTTGATGTCCCAATATTTATGGACCTGGCTGTATATATACAGCACAGACCAAAAGTTTGGACACACCTTCTCATTCAAAGAGTTTTCTTTATTTTCATGACTGAAAATTGTAGATTCACACTGAAGGCATCAAAACTATGAATTAACACATGTGGAATTATATACATAACAAAAAAGTGTGAAACAACTGAAAATATGTCATATTCTAGGTTCTTCAAAGTAGCCACCTTTTGCTTTGATTACTGCTTTGCACACTCTTGGCATTCTCTTGATGAGCTTCAAGAGGTAGTCACCTGAAATGGTTTTCACTTCACAGGTGTGCCCTGTCAGGTTTAATAAGTGGGATTTCTTGCCTTATAAATGGGGTTGGGACTATCAGTTGCATTGTGGAGAAGTCATGTGGATACACAGCTGATAGTCCTACTGAATAGACTGTTAGAATTTGTATTATGGCAAGAAAAAAGCAGCTAAGTAAAGAAAAACGAGTGGCCATCATTACTTTAAGAGATGAAGGTCAGTCAGTCCAAAAAATTGGGAAAACTTTGAAAGTGTCCCCAAGTGCAGTCACAAAAACCATCAAGCGCTACAAAGAAACTGGCTCACATGCGGACCGCCCCAGGGAAGGAAGACCAAGAGTCACCTCTGCTGCGGAGGATAAGTTCATCCGAGTCACCAGCCTCAGAAATCACAGGTTATCAGCAGCTCAGATTAGAGACCAAGTCAATGCCACACAGAGTTCTAGCAGCAGACACATCTCTAGAACAACTGTTAAGAGGAGACTTTGTGAATCAGGCCTTCATGGTAGAATATCTGCTAGGAAACCACTGCTAAGGACAGGCAACAAGCAGAAGAGACTTGTTTGGGCTAAAGAACACAAGGAGTGGACATTAGACCAGTGGAAATCTGTGCTTTGGTCTGATGAGTCCAAATTTGAGATCTTTGGTTCCAACCACCGTGTCTTTGTGCAACGCAGAAAAGGTGACCGGATGGACTCTACATGCCTGGTTCCCACCGTGAAGCATGTAGGAGGAGGTGTGATGGTGTGGGGGTGCTTTGCTGGTGACACTGTTGGGGATTTATAAAAAATTGAAGGCATACTGAACCAGCATGGCTACCACAGCATCTTGCAGCGGCATGCTATTCCATCCGGTTTGCGTTTAGTTGGACCATCATTTATTTTTCAACAGGACAATGACCCCAAACACACCTCCAGGCTGTGTAAGGGCTATTTGACCATGAAGGAGAGTGATGGGGTGCTGCGCCAGATGACCTGGCCTCCACAGTCACCGGACCTAAACCCAATCGAGATGGTTTGGGGTGAGCTGGACCGCAGAGTGAAGGCAAAAGGGCCAACAAGTGCTAAGCATCTCTGGGAACTCCTTCAAGACTGTTGGAAGACCATTTCAGGTGAATACCTCTTGAAGCTCATCAAGAGAATGCCAAGAGTGTGCAAAGCAGTAATCAAACAAAAGGTGGCTACTTTGAAGAACCTAGAATATGACATATTTTCAGATGTTTCACACTTTATTGTTATGCATATAATTCCCCATGTGTTAATTCATAGTTTTGATGCCTTCAGTGTGACTCTACAATTTTCATAGTCATGAAAATAAAGAAAACTCTTTGAATGAGAAGGTGTGTCCAAACTTTTGGTCTGTACTGTATATATATATATATATGTGAAAGTAGAGGGATGGCACTCAACACCTGAGGTGTATGGAAAAATAGTGTTTAATAAAGAATAGCTGATGTTAAAAATATATTAAATATAATGGCTGTATATGTACATAATTAGATAAATAAGTACATGATGGTAATCAAGATTAAAAGATAAAAAACACAAATATAAAAAATACAATAAAAAATATATGAGTGAAAAATATGAGGGTGGTTAAATGTCAATTCAATTAGATCCTGCTGGAAAAAAAGGATGAATCCTGCTGGAAAAAGAAACAGATAATCTGCTGAAAAAAAGTATTTTTCTTATATTGTAATGACCAGTGATATGGTGGCCAATATTATCCTGGTACAGTGTCAATGGTGTGGAATCCTGTTGGGAGAGAAAGATGCTCCTTCCTATAAAAGGTCTAATTCATATATCCCAAGATTTTGGGTTTAAAACTCAATCCAATTCTGGTATTGATTATTTATTTACAGATCCAGTGTTGGTGGGCTGTGGAATAGAGACTGCTTAGTAAGCAGGTACGTTACCCTCCTTGCGGCTGTTGATGCGCTGTTCAGCGGCTCCTGTCCGGGCGGCGATGTCCACGTGTGCCGTTCCCGCTCGCTGGTATCTCCGGCCGTTGGTTGCTATTAGGTGTCGTCACTTCCGGTGACGTCACCTGCGTTTCTCGGATCTCCCGCTCAGTGCTGATGGAGCTTGCCACGTGGAGGCTAATGGCGGGAAGTGGAGACGCTGTAGCTTTTTAGGAGGGAAGTGGATAGATAGCTCCGGAGCTCCTCTGTAGTTGTGGGATCCTTCTTATTCGTTGCTAGCTAGATGTCATAGGCTTACTCAATGCCCCATACGCGTTTCAGAGCTTCCTGCTCCTTCATCAGTGGGAATGAGTAGCCTATTTCTTTTTGGGAATATATATGCATCTGATTAGGTCCAATTTGTGGATATGGGTGTGGTTAAAGTTTTTTTCAGATATGGGAGTGGTCAACAGTTTGTTTAAAAAAAAAAAAAGAGGTTTTTCTTCTTCTTTCTTTCTTTCTTCTCTCTTCTTCTTTTCTTTGGATAATAAATCTTCAATGGAAGCAATGAGATGTATAATCCAATATAATGAGTGGACAATTAGTCGGGTACAAAAACGTATATAAAGATGGAATAAAATTTTGAAATTATATAATATAAAAATAGAAGATATATTTATATATATCAGTGCATGAAGGTTCAGATAAAAAATATGAATTAGATTAAATAAAAAAAAAATGAATGACCTTCATTTTATTATAATAGGTGGATGGTGCTATAGATGATTATATATCCGGTCATAACGCAGGAGAGTGGTTGCAGTCTATAATGTACAGTCTAGGAGTTGCGTTAGGCTGTTGTACTTTCTTGTCATATTTAGAAGGAAGTACTAACTAGAGGAATGTAATATTTGCATGATGGGAAGTGTTCTTTGCGTGATGGAAAGTGTTTATGGGGAGGGGCCCACCCGGGAGGAGGGGTCGGAGTGCTGGTAGACAGCCGGACTACGACCCCAATTTCCGAGGGGGCACCCCACCAATTGCAGAGTCTCCGTTCTTTTATAGAAAGCCAAAGATTTCCATTTCTGCATTGAGACCTTTAGGAATCATTGTATTGAATTCGAATATTTTTCTGGATTCGGACCTTGACATGGCGGCTATGTGGTTCCCGCCTCTCCATTGACGTGTAATTTTTTCTATGGCTACATAGATAAGTGATGATGGATCACAATTGTGGTGTTCTTTATAATGTTTGGAGACGGAATGTAGTTCGTAGCCCTTTTTTATATTCGAGATGTGTTCAGATATTCTTGTTTTGAGTAGTCTTTTAGTACGCCCAACGTATTGTTTGTGACAGGGGCATTGTAGAACATAGATGACATTATTGGAGTGGCAGGAGAGATGTTCTCAAATCTCATGTTTATATGTATTGATAGTTGAATGAACTGTTGTTGTTTTTTTAGGAAAATTTGTGATTTTGCAATTATTACATTTCCCGCACCTAAAGAAACCCTGTAGTGAAAGCCAGCTTTGATTTGGTTTGGTCGTGTTTCTTCTGATTGTTGGTGCTAGACGTAGGCCTAAATTGGGGGCTCTGGTATATGTAATCGGTGGTTTATCTGGTAGTAGTTGACCTATAATTTTGTCACTTAAGATATGGTGCCAGTGTTTATGAATGCTTGTCTCTAGTTTTTTGTAGTGAGCATTATATGGTAGAATTAATCGGGGTGTTTCTTCTTTTTTGGTCATGGTTGTGGTGATTTCGTTACTAATGTCAAAAAACTTTATTCTGTCCATTGATCTTACTTTGTCTAAAGATCTGTCTATTGCTGCCATCGGGTAGTCCTTTGCTAGGAATTGTTTCTTCAAATTATCTGCCTCTGTTTCAAATTGGCTTTCTAGTGTGCAATTTCTTTTTAAGCGTCTGAATTGGCTGGTCGGGATGTTTAGTAGCCAGCTAGGTAAATGGCAGCTAGAGTGTAAAATGAAGTTATTTTTCATCACTGGCTTCTGGTATGTGCTGCATAGTAGTTTATTTTCAGTTGTTTTGATTAATAGGTCTAGAAATTCTACTTGTGTTTGGCTTATATTAGCTGTCAATGTTATATTTCTATCGTTTGTGTTGATCTTCTCTAAGAATATATCTAAACTATCTCTTGTGTCGCTCCAGATAAAAAAGATGTCGTCTATATATCTCCGCCATAGTAAACACTTTCCATCACGCAAAGAACACTTCCCATCATGCAAATATTACATTCCTCTAGTTAGTACTTCCTTCTAAATATGACAAGAAAGTACAACAGCCTAACGCAACTCCTAGACTGTACATTATAGACTGCAACCACTCTCCTGCGTTATGACCGGATATATAATCATCTATAGCACCATCCACCTATTATAATAAAATGAAGGTCATTCATTTTTTTTTTATTTAATCTAATTCATATTTTTTATCTGAACCTTCATGCACTGATATATATAAATATATCTTCTATTTTTATATTATATAATTTCAAAATTTTATTCCATCTTTATATACGTTTTTGTACCCGACTAATTGTCCACTCATTATATTGGATTATACATCTCATTGCTTCCATTGAAGATTTATTATCCAAAGAAAAGAAGAAGAGAGAAGAAAGAAAGAAAGAAGAAGAAAAACCTCTTTTTTTTTTAAACAAACTGTTGACCACTCCCATATCTGAAAAAAACTTTAACCACACCCATATCCACTAATTGGACCTAATCAGATGCATATATATTCCCAAAAAGAAATAGGCTACTCATTCCCACTGATGAAGGAGCAGGAAGCTCTGAAACGCGTATGGGGCATTGAGTAAGCCTATGACATCTAGCTAGCAACGAATAAGAAGGATCCCACAACTACAGAGGAGCTCCGGAGCTATCTATCCACTTCCCTCCTAAAAAGCTACAGCGTCTCCACTTCCCGCCATTAGCCTCCACGTGGCAAGCTCCATCAGCACTGAGCGGGAGATCCGAGGAACGCAGGTGACGTCACCGGAAGTGACGACACCTAATAGCAACCAACGGCCGGAGATACCAGCGAGCGGGAACGGCACACGTGGACATCGCCGCCCGGACAGGAGCCGCTGAACAGCGCATCAACAGCCGCAAGGAGGGTAACGTACCTGCTTACTAAGCAGTCTCTATTCCACAGCCCACCAACACTGGATCTGTAAATAAATAATCAATACCAGAATTGGATTGAGTTTTAAACCCAAAATCTTGGGATATATGAATTAGACCTTTTATAGGAAGGAGCATCTTTCTCTCCCAACAGGATTCCACACCATTGACACTGTACCAGGATAATATTGGCCACCATATCACTGGTCATTACAATATAAGAAAAATACTTTTTTTCAGCAGATTATCTGTTTCTTTTTCCAGCAGGATTCATCCTTTTTTTCCAGCAGGATCTAATTGAATTGACATTTAACCACCCTCATATTTTTCACTCATATATTTTTTATTGTATTTTTTATATTTGTGTTTTTTATCTTTTAATCTTGATTACCATCATGTACTTATTTATCTAATTATGTACATATACAGCCATTATATTTAATATATTTTTAACATCAGCTATTCTTTATTAAACACTATTTTTCCATACACCTCAGGTGTTGAGTGCCATCCCTCTACTTTCACTTGTATTTCCTCACCACAAGCGTTGGGTACGCCTTGTTTGGATAGAGCACCTACTCCATCCTTTTGTCAATAGAGAGCCGCCTCAATCTTACCCTTTATATATATATATATATCTATATATATATACAGTAGAAGGTGTCTCCCAATCCTAGGCTAAGTTCTACTGTATCAACAGTAGAAAATATGAAACGATAATCCTTTACTATTTCCTGACTTTAATTTCCCCCTTATAATGTTCCACCTTTTCAAACTTGCAGTTTAAGCTTTTCTACAGCTTTTTAAGTAGCTTTTAATTTCTCTGTGCAGGTACAACAACTTGTTGAAGACATTAAATATATACTAGACAACCGACTGGATGAGTTAGATTGGATGGACAAGGAGACCAAAGAAGCTGCAAGGACCAAGGTAACTTTAAAAAAAAAAAACATATGCAGTATTATATAGTATTGGGATATGCACAAATCTGTCTTCTATATCTAGGCTACTGTCACACGGCAGTATTTTGGTCAGTATTTTATTTTAATATATGTAAGGCTACTTTCACACTTGCGGAAGCAGGGTCCAACAGGCTGTTCCGGCGGGGGAAGAGCCTGCTGGATCCGTGCCAATCCTAGCCCACCATGCCGAAGAAAGTCCACTCTGGCCCCAATGGGGACGGGCCGGAGGTCCTGCCGCAGCTCGTCAAACAAGCCGAGAGGTGGTCGGACAAAAAAATGAAGCGTTCCACCGCCGGAACAGCCTGCCGATCCCTGCTGCAGCGAGTGTGAAAGTAGCCTAAGCCAAAATCAGGATTACAGCATAGAGAAAAGTTGTCATGGAAAGAGGTAGCTTAAGAGCCACTACAAATATGGAGGAAAACATACTGACCAAAATAATGGTATGTGAAGGAAGTGGCATTAGAGTATATTGAGATGTTGCAATTGAGATGTGTAGTCCATTTTTTCCACAGACCCATTAATTTGAATGAATGAGTCTTGCAAGAAAAAGCAGAGAAAGATAGAATATGCTGCAATTTTTTTTACATGGAATCAGTGGCGTACATAGAGAAGTAAGTACATAGAGAAGTAAGGGCCCCATAGCAAGGATAAAACCAGGCCCGCCACACTGGACAGAAGGGTTTCTGCCTAAACCCTTTTCAATGACCCTTGGGCCATTTGATATAAGTTGTTCCTTTAGAGCAGGCATTCTCAACCTGCGGCCCTCCATTTGTTGCTAAACTAAATCTCCCATCATTCCCTGACAGCCTACAGCTATCATCCTACAGAAGGGCATTGTGGGAGTTTTAGTTTTACAACAGCTGGAGGGCCGCAGGTTGAGCATCCCTGCTTTAGAGAGTAGAGTCCTTACTAAGTTTTCACCTCCAGTAGAAGAGAAGATAATCCCAACTAAGATTGGGCCCCCTCTTACCCTGTGCCCAATAGCAGTCGCATGGTCTGCCACTATGGTAGTTACACCCCTGCATGGAATGATGGTCTGTGCGGGAAATTGCTGATGTGAAGATACCCATTCAGTTGAATAGGCTGGTATTCAGTCTGGGTGCCGTCCATACCAAGCTTGGACAAGCTTGGGTTTTTCTACAATGTATTATTGTAGGTAACAGCAATAATTTTACCTTTCAGCTGAAGCAGATGATGGTGATGATTGGATATCCTGATTCCCTGCTCAAACCAGAAGTAATAGACAAAGAATATGAAGTAAGTCTCATTCTCTAATTCACAGGACTTTCATGGCACCACTTAAGCCGTTTTCACACAGCCACATGTCGTCTGTGAAACACACTCCATTTTTTAACAGTTTTTGTAGTATTTGTAGGTGAACACACTAATAACATAGATACACACATCGACAAAATGGTTGGTGCCCTTCCGTTAAAGAAAGAAAAACCCACAATGGTCACTAAAATAACCTGAAACTGTCAAAAGTAATAATACATGAAAACTTACTGAAAATCAGCTAATGAAAATTACTTTTGAATTTTGGTTCAACAGAATAATTCATAAAACAAACTAATGAAAGCGGACAAAAATGATGGAACCCTTAATTTAATAATTTACACAATATTTTGAGACAAATACTCCAATCAAGTGATTGCTGTAACTGTCAAAGAGACTTCTGCACTTGTCCACAGATCTTTTGGCCCAATCCTCATAAGCAAACTGTTTCAGCTCTCTCATGTTTGAAGGGTGCCTTCTCCAGACTGCATGTTTCAGCTCCTTCCATGGATGTTCAATAGGATTTAGATCAGAACTCATAGAAGGCCACATCAGAATAGTCCAATGCTTTGCTCTTAACCATTCTTGGATGTTTTTACCTGTGTGTCTTGGGTCAATTTCCTGTTGAAGGACGCATGACCTTCGACCGAGACCAAGCTTTCTGACACTGGGCAGCACATTTCACCCCAGAATGCCTTGATAGACTTGAGATTTCATTGTACCATGCACAGATTTAAGACGCAAAACATAACCGAACCTCATCCATGTTTCACAGTAAGGCCTCATGCTCACGGCCGTTGCTGTATTGTGGCCCGCATACACCCATTCGGGAGATGCTGTGCCGAACGGCAGCACGGATCGGAAGCCCACAGAAGCACTACGGAGTGCTTCCGTGGTGTTTCTGTCCGTGCCTCCGCACTGCAAAAAAATAGAACATGTTCTATTTTTTACGGTGCGGACGGATCAGGGACCCACTCAAGTTGAATAGGTCTGTATCTGTCCCAGCCGCCGCACGGATGTTGCCCATGCATTGGGGACCGCAAATTGTGGTCCCCAATGCGCGGAACGGCCGCACAACTGCCTTGTGCATGAGGCCTAATGTTCTTTTGATAGATGTCACTTGCAAAAAAGCTCCAGTTTTGTCTCATCTCTCCAAAGGTCATTCTCTCAGAAGTGTTGTGGCTTGTCAATATGCATTTTGACCAACTCCAGTCTTGCTTTTTTATGATTTGCTTTAAACAGTGGTTTCCACCTTGGTTGTCTTCCATTAAGTCCTCTTTTGCTAAGACAGCGACAGATGGTGTGATCTGACACTGATGTACCTTGACCTTGGCGTTCAACTCTAATTTCTTTGGAAGTTGTTCTGGACTCTTTAGTTACCATTTATATTATTCATCTCTTCATTTTGTCATCATTTTTCTTCTTGTCGCTATGTCTAGTGAGGTTAGCTATAGTCCTGTAGACCTTAAACGTCAGAATAATACAGTATGTGCAACTGTAGTGACAAAAACATCAAGCTCTTTAGAGATAGTCTTATAACCTTTACCTTTAACACGTTTTCTTAGCTTTCTTTGGTTCATGTTCAGTATGGTACCCACCATGATACCAAACAGCACAGTGACTACTTTTCACCCTTTCAATAGTCATACGGACTGATTACAAAGTTGAAAGACACATGTGATGCTAACAGGACACACCTTAGTTTAACATGTCCCTGTGGTCTAATTATTTTCAATCTTTTCTAGCAGTACCATCATTTTTGTCCAGGCTGGTTTCATTAATTTGTCGTTTTGTTTTTAATTATTCTGTTGAACCACAATTTAAAAGCAATGAACGATTTTCATAAGCTGATTTTCAGTAATTTATTTATTTATTACTTTTGTCAGTTCCAGGTTATTTCACTGATCATTGTGGGTTTTTCTTTCTTTAACAGAAGGGTCCCAACAATTTTGTCCACATGTGTATATTGGATCTAAACAAGAGTTAATGAGTTTTCTACTTATCATGAATTCTGAATATTTGATGAACAGGATATCAAAATTACCTGATGACTCACTGGATAAAAGACTAGTGAGCAATCTAGTGTTGGAAAGTTACATTAAATCTATGCTGTGATTTCTCTCATTAATGAAAACAGGTACCACCAAGGACATATACTTTATTTCCCACCTACATGAAGACAAATGCTTCATATCTTTCATTTCTCATGCAGAATGTGTAATATCCTACTAACCATGTCTCATATATACTTTACTTCTATATCTGTTCTTCTCATTCCTGTCTAGTTTGTTCAGCTCCATACACTATCTGTTGTTTCTTCTCTTTCAGCCTATGGCTTGTGCTGCCATTATTTTAATTTCCAAATCTCTAATTTTCTGTCTTTTCTCCCACCTCTTAGTTTGAGGTTCATGAGAAGACCTATTTCAAGAACATTCTAAACAGTGTTAGGTTCAGCATCAAACAGTCAGTAAAGAGGATCCGTCAGGAAGTGGACAAGTCGGCGTGCGTATAACCTTTGTTATTTCATAGAAAAGTCACTTTGACATGGTCAATGCATTTGCCAATGAAGAAGTACAAAGGCAGCTAATTTCAAAGAAAAATCACATGCACTTCTTCTCATAGGTCCAAATGATCTACAACTGAAAATTATTTTCATGCAAAAATATTTTTGTGAGACTGTTACAAGATATTGACAATTGAAAAAAATATGTATTTATCAGAGCAATTACTGTGTATTGATCTAGTAGAGTGGGGAGTTAAATTAGGCTGATGGGAAAGTTGATAAATTTATATTCAATGGTCCCTCAAGTTACAATATTAATTGCTTCCATGACGACCATTATAAATTGAATCCATTGTAACTTGATTCCAGAATTTTATGGAAAAATAGTAATTGGTTCCATCCCCGGATAAAAGGAAATAAAAATGAAATAAAAATTTGCAGATCACCATGACAGATAAAATAGGTCCTTACATACACCAATCTAGAATAGCTGCTGGAAGCTGTAAACCACTTTCTATGATGAGGACAGGAATTTTTTTAGGGTCCTGTATAATACACGGTGTACCATAAAAATAAAATAACATGGAACCATCCTGACATCTAAAGGAGCAGCTCATCCTACCACAGACAAAGGGCAGAGCAGAACATGTAAAGAGGAGCTACTAGACAACCAATACAGGTGTTTTACCAGAGAAATTGCCATGTTTAGTGGTTGGATCGAAGTCTGAGGCATCGTTTGTTAAGTCAGGTTTCATAAAATGGCCCAGGGAAAAAGTTGAAAATATTGTATCCTGAGGTCACTGTATCTTGAGGAATCACTGTATATGTAATCTACATTTAATCAACCCAAAAGATCACTTTAGGTTTTTACAATGTAGCTGGCAAAGGTGATCACTGCAGCACCAGCTTCTGAAGTCCTTATCAATCAGCAGCTATTGATCAAGAAAGTGTTACAGTGTATTAAGCAAAATAATTCTGCTGTTGTGGCCTCTACAGAATAGATGTCTTGTTACATGAGTGAGCTGCTCATTGTAGTAGCTGATCTTGCTACTACATGGGGTCCAAAGCAAGCAAATCCCCTCTACAACATAGTATGGTTAAAAAAGACACAAGTCCACCCAGTTCAACCAAAGAATGGTGAATTTAGGAAATTAGAGTGAGAACCAGAATTCTCCACGTGTGCATAAGCATGTTATTTAATATTAAGAGTTCGTCTAAGTCTTTTCTAAAATAGTCAACTTCCTGCTGTGACCACCTCCTGAGGTAGACTATTCCACAGATTCACAGTTCTTGAAGAAGTCGTGTTGCCTCTGGAGACTGAACTTTTTCTTCTCCTGACAGAGGCAGTGCCCCCTGTCCTTTGAGGAGTTTTATATGGAGCAGCTTTTCACCATGTTTTTTGTATGGGCCTTTTTATATATTTACATACTGTAGTTTAGTTATGTACCCTCTTGGATACTCCTTCTCAAGACTAAATAAATCAAATTATTTCAATCTTTAACTAAGACCCTCTATGCTTTTATCAGTTTAGTTGCTTTCCTTTATACTGTTTCCAGCTAAAACATAATACTGGAAGAGGTTATTTTTTTGTAACAGCCCATTTAAAGCTTTAACCAATACAGTTTCTTTTTGACAGACCTATTCCAGTCTACTGGGGCTGGGTTTTCATCTCATAAAACCAAGTCATTGGCATATTTAGAAAAAACAAACAAGGCAGACTGAAACCAGTGGCTGACAAATCCATTGTACTACACACTATTGTTCACTAAAAGTTGTCCTTGTATATTTTTTATTTGTGAATTCAAATTTTTTATTTTTTTATTTGTGAGTTCTCAGTTTATAAAATAATTTCATTATTTACAAGAAGAAAATGTCCCCAAAATATCCATAACATATTGCAGATTTGTGCAGTTTTATTATAGCATATTATGATTTTTCCAAAGCCAAAGCAACTAACTCCACAGCAAAACCTTGTGAACACAGTCTTATGCTTGGCTAACAAATTAATAGACAAACTAGCTAACAAATTGATTACGTTTCTGTGCAATTCTCCTTATAATGAATCATTTAAGTTCTAGGCACCAACTATATCAGCTTAATTAGGTATATTAATTTAAACCTAATTTTCTTAACAGGTGGCTGCTCCCTCCACAGGCCCTTAATGCCTACTATCTCCCTAACAAGAACCAAATGGGTGAGTAGTGAAGGGTGCCATCTGCTGTTTTATATTGGGATTTCCATAAAAAGTACTATACTGTGCAGTTTGTGTCTACAGTACATATTCATTTAACTACCTTTAGCATTGTGGGTATAAATGATCCCATCTTTGTTATTCACAGTGTTTCCTGCTGGTATCCTGCAACCTACACTCTATGATCCAGATTTTCCCCAGTAAGTTTTAGATAAATCAGTTGAATGTCCATGATATTTGTGTTGCATTATCAGAAGCAATAGCCTACACAATTATAAATGTTAAAGTGGATCTTACCTTTCAAACACCCTTTTCCATATCCCCACTTATGGCTGTAATATTGGGTTCCCTTATCAAGACTCTTTTTTTTAGCTACAGCGAAGAAAGGTGACTCCTGCTCTTTCAGACATGTATATGTCAGACACCCATTTACTTTGTGATTCTGCAGAGAGCTAGTGCAGAGGATGGGAGTCTTAGTGGCCCTGATGAGATATTATGTCACTGTGTACTCAGGCCATAATTTAAAGACTAAAAGTCTCTCTTTACTAAATTGTAGTACATCCAGCAGTAGTAAGGACAAAGTGCAATTTCTATCTTCAGATGATGAGGTATGGGGGTTGGTAAAGTGGCAGTTAATGGGTCCTCTGATGTACTGTCTTGCTGATGACTCTCTTAAGCTTGTGTCTAATAGCTAGAAGCTCTTACTTGTGGATATAGATGTCTACTGTGAAGTGGAGGCTTTAAGTTGGTCTGGCCTGGATGTTATCTAGGTGAAGGATGTCTGAGCCAAAGTCCCTCACTTGCAGCAGGGTCTGTTAAGCTGTGACCTGCTGGTCACTCTGCTGACTATAAATGCTGTAACTTTTCTACTGTCTGGAGTTTTGACATTCTAGCAGTCTCTCTGGAAAAGTGGTCTCCCAGGAGAATTGGATTTCCTGCTACTCCCTAAGACCCTTGGAGTACAAGCTCTAACATATGCTTCCGTACTCCTTACTGTCCTAGCCAAGACTCCCCTCCTGGCAGGAAGTAGGTCCTGCTCACTTCTACCAAGAGAGGAGGATTAGGATGGTTAGTCATATTCCTAATGTGAACCAATGCCAGCTATACCCCATCTATTGATGTACAGTGTAAACAGGAACATTGCAAACACATAACAAACTAAACGAATTTAAGGTACACCCAGGTCTTGGGTACTGCAATTTCCCCCACTAATATTAGTTACCGGGGTTCCCTGCAATCAGGAATTCTCTGGGAGGCCTGCTTATTGAAAAGTGGTTGTGCAAAGAATCCCAGTAGTTTCTAAATAAAATCAACCTGAAACCAACTGCAGCCTTGTCCTAGTTTGTCAAAAGAACTCGTCCAAATATAATGATATTTTTGTTAGATAATGCTACTTCTGAAATCTCTATTTCCAATGTCTAAATGGTTCATAGACATGATTTTAGATTCTGCTTTATAATCCTGCAGATTTCAGTGGTATCTGCCAACAATCAAAAGTATTTGTAGCTTAGCGAACTGGAGAGGACTGTCTTTCATGAGTTGAACATGTTTGTCAATGGAGAGAGTCAGGAGTAAATAATTTGACTAATTTATTCTGAATGTATGGCTATCATAAGAAAAAAGACTGTTCTAAGGAAATCAAAATGCTGAGCTTTGTAGATATCTAGTGTATTGTATCTAGTTGTTAGGATTGTGGAATTTAATGTCTGCATTATGTCACATATTTCTACATTTACAGATCTTTAAACTATGGCGGCATAGGCACCATCATCGGGCATGAGCTGACACATGGATATGATGACTGGGGTAAATTTTTAATTTTCTACAAGAAGCATATATTATTGGTAATAATCAGTATTGCACTGTGGCGCATAAGCTTTTCAATATCATACCTATGACATTTTCCAAACATAGCATGGTGATGGCATAATGTGTTTGGTAATACTAAATTCTAGGTCCTACAATGTACTATATTATTAAGATCATTTGTCTGCTTAAAGCTGAACATGTTCTAAAATGTAAGGTGTCAATTTAATACTCCAGTTTTTTTATTTGATTAATTTTTTTTACGTACTGAGGCTCTTTTTCTTAAAATTGTAGGGGGTCAATATGACTCATTTGGAAATCTCATCCACTGGTGGACTGAGGAATCCTACAGCAAATTCCTAAAGAAAGCAGAATGCATTGTAGATCTATACGAAAACTTTACTGTGTACAACCAGCGGGTAAGAAAACAAGGCTTCAATGTAAGCAAAGTATATTAGAAAGTCACATAGACTTTCATTATACAACGATTAAACTTTATTAAAATTAACAAAGCCCTCACTTACTGACTACTTAGGAGAACAAAGATTCCAATCATAGTATCTGTACTTTTTTGTTTTACAATCGTTTTACATTTACTATATACATTCTTTTAATTCTCTCAGATGCAGAAAACATGAGGAGATTCACCATTACACCATTACCTTGAAAAATGTATTAGTCCAGTTAGCAGTCCTATATAATTAGATTTTGTGTATTTGCTACAGTCGAAACTGCAGACACAGAAGGTACAGAAGGTATGGAAGCCACTGGTTGCTAGTCTCTGTGCACTCCTCTACTACAATACAGAATGCAGTTTTGAAAAGAGTACACTTTATAACATGTACAGTGAAACAAGTCAACAAGACATTTAGCTTGATCCAGTATCGGACAGGGATTTCTCAAAAATGTTAACCAAGGCAAAAAGAATGTGTAAATGAAAGAAAAAAGCCACTCACCTACTCAATAGTGCTCCATTCCAGTGTCAGGGCTTCCACCTCATCTCATTCCAGTCTCCTTGTGGATTGTAATTGGGACATCCTGGCCTCAGCATTGGCATGTCCCTGACACGTCACTGTTACGGCCAGTGAATGACTGCAGTGGTGTACTGTCATGAATATAGGGGAGGGGAGGGACACATAACTAGGCCTCAAGGCTAGAGAGAAGGAAAAGGTCACCTCCTAGGAAGCCACTAAACCTGGCCCTGACTCCTGTCAGTATGTATAGACCCTGAAGGTGGGAAAATACATACGCCAGAACCTAGACCCTAGGAGCCCTGAAATTCCCTAGGTAGTGGCATGAGTGATCTTCCACCTCAACGCCTATAGATGAAGTCTGTGGTTTCCTGACCCCTTGGCTAGTGAGCTGTACAGGTGTGCATGAGTACTCTGCCTTGGTTTTGCTTCTTGGGCGCAGCCCATAATCGTCTTTACTTACACTGAACGGTACCTCCTCGCACGCCTTGTTTCCTTCCTGAGGTCAGCTCCATGTTGGGAGCTTTGGCTGGGAGTGTGGACAAACGGCTTAACTCCTTAAGGAGTGGGCTCATTTTCACCTTAAGGACCAGGCCATTTTTTGCAAATCTGACCAGTGTCACTTTATGTGGTGATAACTTTAAAATACTTTGACTTATCCAGGCCATTCTGAGATTGCTTTTACGTCACATATTGTACTTCATGACACTGGTAAAATGGAGTTAAAACAAAAACATTTTTATTTATAAAAAAAATAGAAAATTTACCAAAAATGTATCTACTTCTATAATACATACCGTATTTTTCGCCAAAATGGGGGAGAAATGCCCCTGCGTCTTATGCGGCGAAAGCTTGCAGTTTTACATCGCAAGCTGCGATGTAGGAGTGAGCGGGGACTCGGGGAGGGACTGGGAGGAGGATCTGGGGGCTGGCAATAGCGGCGGGGCGGTGCAGTCAGTGTAGTATAGCCCCGCCGCTCCGGTATACTAATATAAGATGTCATATTCAATTAGTAGTTATTAAATATGCCCCCTCACTCCTATTACTACCTTACATCCTAATCGCTTCTGTAGAATTCAGGCAGGCCGGGCGGGCGGCAGCGTAACTCGTGTCACATGCCTGCGCCGCCTACTTTATGAATGAAGCAGGCGGCGCAGGCAAGTGACGTCAGTGAGAGACGCGCCGTCCAGCCTGCCTGCCTGAATTCTACAGAAGCGATTAGGATTGGATGGCACTGTTATGGGCTGGGGGGGTCTGTGGATGGCACATATATGACAGTGCCACCCACAGATCCCCCCTCTAACAGTGCCATCCACAGATCCCCCCAGCCCATAACAGTGCGATCCACAAATCCCCCCCTGTAAAAGTGCCATCCACAGATCCCCCCCTGTAAAAGTGCCATCCACAGATCCCCCCTGTAACAGTGCCATCCACAGATCCCCCCCTGTAACAGTGCCAGCCACAGATCCCCCCTATAACAGTGCCAGCCACAGATCCCCCTGTAACAGTGCAAGCCACAGATCCCCCCCTGTAACAGTGCCAGCCACAGATCCCCCCTGTAACAGTGCCAGCCACAGATCCCCCCTGTAACAGTGCCAGCCTCAGATCCCCCCTGTAACAGTGCCAGCCACAGATCCCCCTGTAACAGTGCCAGCCACAGATCCCCCTGTAACAGTGCCAGCCACAGATCCCCCTGTAACAGTGCAAGCCACAGATCCCCCTGTAACAGTGCAAGCCACAGATTCCCCCATAACAGTGTCCGTCACAGATCCCCCCACCCCCCATAACAGTGTCCATCATCCACAGATCCACCCCATAACAGTGTCCGTCATCCACAGATGCCCCCTATAACAGTGTCTGTCATTCACAGATCCCCCCAATAACAGTGTCTGTCATCCACAGATCCCCCCATAACAGTGTCTGTCATCCACAGATCCCCCATAACAGTGTCAGTCACCCACAGATCCCCCCATAACAGTGTCCGTCATCCACAGATCCCCCCCCATAACAGTGTCCGTCATCCACAGATCCTCCATAACAGTGTCCGTCATCCACAGATCCCCCATAACAGTGTCCGTCATCCACAGATCCCCCCATAACAGTGTCCATCATCCACAGATCCCCCCATAACAGTGTCCGTCATCCACAGATCCCCCCCATAACAGTGTCCGTCATCCACAGATCCCCCCCATAACAGTGTCCGTCATCCACAGATCCCCCCCATAACAGTGTCCGTCATCCACAGATCCCCCCCATAACAGTGTCCGTCATCCACAGATCCCCCCATAACAGTGTCCGTCATCCACAGATCCCCCCATAACAGTGTTAGTCATCCACAGATCCCCAGTAATAGTGCCATCCACAGACCACCATTAGTTCCAAACCCACCAAACACACAGCAGACCTTTTGGTTCAAAATATTTTTTTTCTTATTTTCCTCCCCAAAAACCTAGGTGCGTCTTATAGGCCGGTGCGTCTTATAGGGCGAAAAATACAGTAGTAATACCTACAAAAATAGTTATTACTTTACATTCCCCATATGTATACTTCATGCTTGGATCATTTTGGGAATGTCATTTAATTTTTTGGGGACGTTAGAAGGTTTGGAAGTTTAGAAGCAAATCTTGAAATTTTTCAAAAATTTTCAAAAAACAACTTTTTTAAGGACCAGTTCAGGTCTGAAGTCACTTTGTGAGGCTTACATAATAAAAACCACCCAAAAACGACCCCATTCTAGAAACTACACCCCTCAAGGTATGCAAAACTAATTTTACAAACGTCATTAACCCTTTAGGTGTTCCACAAGAGTTAATGGCAAATGGAGATAAAATTTCAGAATTTCGATTTTTTTGGGCACATTTTCCATTTTAATCCATTTTTTTCCAGTAACAAAGTAAGGGTTAACAGCCAAATAAAACTCAATATTTATTGCCTGGATTCTGTAGTTTGTAGAAACACCCCATGTGTTGCCGTAAACTACTGTACGGGCACACGGTAGGTCGTAGAGGGAAAGGTTCTACTCTAGGGGTGCATCAGGGATTCTTCAAATGGGACATGTGCCCAAAAAAAAGGCCATCAAAATCTGCCTTCCAGAAACCATACAGCGTTCCTTTCATTCTGCTCCCTGCCGTTTAGTCATACAGCAGTTTAAAACCACATATGGGGTGTTTCTGTAAACTGCAGAATCAGGGTAATAAATATTAAGCTTTGTTTGGCTGTTAACCCTTGCTTTGTTACTGGAAAAAACTGTTTAAAATGGAAAATTTGCTAAAAAAAATTGCTGTTTTGGATCCGTTTTTTTTTTTTTTTTTTTGACCGTGTTCATCTGAGGGGTTAGGCCATGGTATGAATTTTTATAGAGCAGATTCTTACGGACGCGGCGATACCTAATATGTCTACTTTTTTTAATCTATTTAGGTTTTACAATATATTATCCTTTTATAAACAAAAAAGAAACATTTTAGTATCTCCATAGTCTAAGAGTCAGTTTTTTTTTAGTTTTTAGCTGATTATCTTAGGTAGGGGCTCATTTTTTGCGGGATTAGAGGACGGTTTTATTGACACTATTTTGGGGGGCATATGACTATTTTATTTTATTTTTTTGATAGTGTTCATCTGAGCAGATTCTTATAGACGCAGTGATACCTAATTTTTATTTTATTTTAGTTTTACAAAATAATATTTTTGAAATTTTTGTTGGTTTTGTTTTAGTGTCTCAAGTCTGAGAACCATAGTTTTTTTCCGATTGTCAGTGGCTAAATGGAATTAAAATTGGGGAAGGGGATTATAAATTTAGTACTCCATGGAAGTGTGATACTCCCTGAAGCAACCGTCAATGCAGAGGCCCGGATGATTGGGGCACGTGTCACACTAAGTGGTGGTGTCCTTCCGTATCCCTCTCCTATGACACACTCTGCACTTTTTTTTGGGACCGTCCCTTCTGTCCAGTATAGGGGACCACACCTGGAAAGTGTTGGCCAGGGAGGATCCGGGCGCCTCCAGTACCCGAAGTACTCCAGCCTGCTCTATCCCAGTCAGAAAAGATCAGGGCCTTGAGGACTGCCTCATAGAACTGCAGGAATTTCCCTGTGTTTCCAGCGTTCTGGGACAGCACAAAAGAGTTGTACAAGGCAACCTGTAGATCGCAACTTTTTTGTACCATGCCCGGGTTTTGTGCATGGCATTATATGGCTTGAGGACTTGATCAGAGAGATCAACTCTATTGTCGACGATACAATCGGGCTTGAGCACCATTGCCGCGGTACCTCGCACAGGGGCAGAAGTGATGCCGTTACCGTGAATTGTGGACAGTACAAGGACATCCCTCTTGTCCTTATATCTGACCAGCAACAGGTTTCCACTGGTAAGGGCACGGGTCTCACCCCTGGGGATAGGTACCTGGAGGGGGTGGGTAGGGAGGCCGCGTTGATTTTTCTGCACGGTCCCACAAGCCAACGTGGATCTGGCAGCGAGGGACTGGAACAAGGGGATACTAGTATAAAAGTTCACCAGAGACTTGAATAGCCCGGAAGTGCAGCAAACTGCAGGCCTGAATTGTGCGTCGGTGATCGGAAATACATAGGGCGTACAGGTACGCTCTGTGTCCTTAAGTACCAGGACATCAGGGCGTACCTGCATGCCCTGTGTCCATAACAGGTTAATAAGGGTGGAGGAAATTGTGCTGTATGCCAGTGTGGGAGCTGGCAGGATCCCTGTGCGGAGATATCTGGAACTATCTCGAGCTTGAGGCTGCCCTTCGTCTGTGTACACGTCTCTCTATAGCCTGACTGACTTTGATTGCATCTTCTGTGACCGCAATGTACTCTGTTGTGATAGATATGATTGCCAGGCGATAATAACTTGTCTTGGAGTTGTCTGATTGTCTCCCCTGGGCCCTGAGTATACTGACATATCCCTTGGGACTATTCCACCATCAGGAGTGTATAAAATTCTACAGTACTTTGGGACTTTTATATAATAATGTTATTTGAAGCATTGCGCTACTAATCATTTGTGATCAACTTAATATGGTACACTCATACCTTATAAACTGTGTTATCGGTTTATAATAGCATATTTATTGAGTTATTGATATATTCAGTTATTTAAAAAAAAACGGTATTATGCCACAGAAGGCACATAATAGGAAATCCCTGAGGATGGCCTCTCCTAAAGTGGCGGGAGGGAATAGCGCAATAACAAAGATGAACACATTTTTTAAATCCCCCCCCCCCCCCCAACTTAAAACCAGGATGGCGCAGAAGGGGAACAAAGATATAAAGATTGATAGTGGAGACTCACAGACAGTAGAGAACTCCTGGAAAAGGGGGAGGAGACTAAGAAAAATTAGAGGATGGAGTATAGGATTGACTTGATTGACAAGCAATTAATGGACATTTTAGATGCAGTACATCAGTTCAATCAATTCCTAGGAGATCTGACAGTAAAAATCGCCTCCGCTCAATCTGATCTTTCCTTGATTAAAGAGGAGATGAATAAGGTACTTGAAAAGGTTAAAGATTTACAGGTTTCTGCTAGAGATATGAAGAAGGAGGTAGACAGAATAAATACCAGAGTGGACTTAATTGATGCAGATAGAAAAGCACTTCGGGAGAAGCTCACGGAGCTAGAGGATAGGTCTCGTAGATCAAACCTCCGCTTTGCGGGCTTCCCAGAAGGGGACGAAAAAGAGGATCCGTCAGGATTTACTCAACAGTGGTTAACAGAGGTATTCGGCTCTGAACATTTATCTCCCTGGTTCACAGTTGAGAGGGCCCACAGGATACCAGGAGAAAAAAAAACAAGTGGGAGCCTACCCAGAGTACTTTTGGTAAGGATGATTTTCTCTAAGGATAGAGATCTAGTAATGAGAAGAAAGAGAGACCTACAGGTGTTAGAGTACAATAGTAGTAGAATAGAGATTTATCCTGATTTTTCAAGGTAAACATGGAATAAGCAACGAGAGTTCAGAGAGATAATGAAAAGATTGGCATCTGCAAAGATTAAATATTCCATGATATATCCTGCTAAACTGAGAATTGTATATCAGGACCAGGTGCACTTCTTTGTTAGATCTGAAGAGGTTTTGGAATGGCTTGACCATAAGGTGATAGGTACCTGACATATGCAGTATATCGTGGCGTAGTGTGGGGAGGGGGAATGGGAGGGAGTGGTGGATTGTAAGAGGTTTGTGAGGTTGTTTCACCTTATGGACCAGGGTGTAGGGAGGGGAAAGTTTTGCTTGGGTGGGTGTGCATTGTCTCGGGAGCCACCAGGAGTGGAACATAAAGTATATAGAATGGTTGGAAGGGGAAGGATGAGCAGGAAATTGCGGCATATCAGCTGATATCATTGTTAAATACAAACTATAAAATATGTGCCACAGTCCTTGCTAATAGACTCAAGAAGGTTATTGGAAAATTAATCCACCCTGATCAAACTAGGTTCATCCCAAAACGTTTACCATATCTAATGACGATAATTCATAAGTTTGGGTCTATTTCAGGCTTTGAAGTAAACTGGGCAAAATCGGTACTATTACCCTTAAATAGTGAAGTACCCAATAACGTTAAAGATATCAGGATATTAAAACCAACAGAATCGCTCGAATATTTGGGGCTGAAGATAGGCTCCGCGCTTCAGGATTTTTAACAAATTGAATGTTTCCCCCTTGATTAACAGGGTAAAAGATAAAGAGTCTGGTGGAAGCTTACGCTCAGCTAAGCAGATAGAATTACCTTGGTCAAAATGATCCTACTCCTACAAATTTTATATATATTATTGGCATGCCCAATATGGATCGAGGACTCCTTTTTTAACCTTCTGGAAAGATTAATTAACAATCTAATTTGGGGAAGGAAGAGAGTTAGGATCAAACAGAAATACCTTTGGCTTGCAGAAGAAGGGGGGGGGGGTCTCTCAGTCCCCTATTTTCAAGGTTATTATATGGCTTCTCAGATCCAATGGATTTTGGGTGGGGTGCATAGTCTTATTCAAAACTTTACTGGGGGATTTTCAGGCCCCCAACGAGATATATTTAGTATATTAGAAACTGGATACATGGCAATTCGAGGGAAACAATGCCCCATAAGTAGAATGATACATCTGTTCTGGAACAAAATTTAAATGGTTCTTCGAACTTTACTCACTTTACAGTTCACCCCTTTATGGCGTAATAATAGTCTTAGGGAATTTATGTTATTAGAGGATTTTAAGTTTCTGGAAAATTGCGGTATTACACGAGTAACACATTTAGTCACATCCGGGAATATTAGATCCTTAGAGGAATTGTACCCTGACATAGAATTTGATTTACTTATCAAATTTAGATATCACCAATTAAAACATGCTTTTGCTTGTACTAAGAACAAGCATTATTTTATTATTAAAGATGATGAATTCACCGACTTTTGTTATTATTTTAAGGCAACTAATGTGTTTTGCACAAATTTATAAAAGAACTAAGAAGGGATTAGGGCAGATGATTAAGTATAAGATTGAGAATAAATGGGCACAGGAGATTGGCGTTAAAAATACATAGGATTGGAGGACTATATATAAGAATATAAAAAGGGGATCATTATCTAGGAATTTTAGGCTTATTCAGTTTAATATAGTTCACAGATTATATTACACTCCGCTATTACTTTCCAAGATATATAAAAAACAGGATTCCAGATGTTGGAAATGTAAAAGGGAACAAGAAGATTTCATTCACTTGATTTGGAGCTGTCCCATTATTCAGATATATTGGGATAAGATTTTCAATGAAATCAGCAGGAGAACTGCCCTAAATCTTCCACTGGAAATTGTGACAGCTGTTCTAGGATATTTTCCGCCCTTGAATATAGGTAAAAAGGTAAAACTGACTTGGGTGAAAGGGCTATTGCTTGCTAGAGTCATTATTGCAAGAAATTGGGGGTCTGACAGACATCCTGATATCGAGGAATGGAAAAATCTAGCTAATAAGGTAAATAATTATGAAAAGTATGTGTCAGAGGGAAAATAGATGAGTTTATAATGGGAAAGACATGGGCAAACTTGTCCTAGATGCTTCCTATGGTGGAAGTGCTGGGTTCGAGTGTCTCCCTTGATCTAGCCGGACTTTACATTTAAGGGCGTATTGCTAGCTTGCTGGCTCCCGAGACAGAGGGGGTGTTTTTTTGGGGGGGGGAGGTGGGAGGGGCTTTAAGTGGTTTAAGGGCCTTATTGATAATAATGATATTTTGCTGGAATTTTTTGTTTTACATGTTGATCATTTTATTGTCTGAGAAATGCTTTTATATGGATTATGATGATTTGTTATGGTAAATGTAAGTATTTTTCTATAAAATAAAATAATTTATAAAAAAGGGAAACAACCACTAAAATACCTTGCTATACGGTGCCCAAAAGATTTTGCAGATGCCAGATTTTTAGAATTACAGACCCAAAGTCTCAACACGTCTATATTACAAACTCGTAGGCGCTCTGTATGCAGATGTAATGGTGGATGATTAATTCAATATAAACTTAGATTATTTTTTTTAATATCAGTCTGTAAGAGAGAAAATCTATGTGTGCCACTACACAAATCAGAGACACAAGGTTCTACCGCATACACCAATAGCTGTCTACGGGCATCACATTGGGATTATTTTTTAAAGCAAAGGATATCTATAGTAAATACAAAACAGTGGGCTATGGTCATTTGCTAAAATATAAAGTAAATTTGCTGTAGCAGTGTACAGCAGACTAGCAAAAAATTAGTTACATTTTAGAATTATTCATCAGGATCTTCTTCAAACAAAAGAATGAATACAAAGACTCTGGAGATAAGAGGATGATGCATAAAGCATCAGTATTACATCTAACCCATGAAGACAAATATTATATTCCCAGCATAGCTGCATCTCTTCCATTAAAAGCTAAATAAAATCAGTTATTAATGCTGTCCCAGGGAACATATTCCATGTATATTCATGGCTTATTTATAATGCAGTGTAGGGTATATCATCACACAGCCAGATACCATCTTATACATAATTTTGTACCTTATGAATTTTTTTGCCTACAGATCAATTCTAGTATATTAATATTATAGAATAAGGGTAATATAGACAGAATATAAATTCCAATATTAGCGTCTGCCTTAGAAATTCACAACACCTATTCATATAACATGATTGTGGTTTCATTGTTCTGGGTCTTATGATTTTGCTCTGTGATGTTAAGGACCAAATGAGAAATGGATCCGATCCTGGATCATTCAGAATACTAGTTATCTGTTAGTAGCTGTATGTAAAATAAATAAGCACTGATACCTCTGTATACAAAATGTGACTTGCTGTTTTTCAGGTAAATGGAAGGCTAACTTTGGGAGAAAATATTGCAGATATGGGTGGCCTTAAATTAGCATATTATGTGAGTATGTTATATGGTTTTCAATATATCTACCTTTAAGTTGATCTTCCATAATGTGTTCAAACTTTAGTCTTATTTACACATTAATTATCCTGCATGTTAAACTCCTTTGTCACATATGCACTTCTCCAGCACATGACATGGGCATTTCTGCATGAGGTTAATCTATTTCAACCCAAATGCACCATCATTATGGCTGATAACATGCCACTCCACTAGCTGACATGTACACACACTGCTTTCAGGCATCAAACAGGCTAAACACTTGCCGAAAGGCTATGGAATCTTTTAGTGCATACAAGGACTAAATGTATAGTCTAAATAAGCTGTAAAGGGAGCCCATTAACTCCTGTATATTGTCCTCACTAAGGGCAGTATAAAGAAGTGACAGACCCACTTATTGTCACTCCTGACAAAAATAACAGCCAACATTTCAAGTATTTCTGCTTTCCCGAGGGAAGCAGGAAAACTGAACACACTTAGTCTTTGCTGCCCTCAAAATGTTTGGACCCTGCTTTATTCTAGCAGACATGTTTTATAATATTAGCCCTTGGATCAGGGTTAGCCATTCATCTGGTTTATTATCAAAATTCCTTATGTTTGACTGGACAGTAAATTATTAAAGCGGCAAGTACCATGAATACCGAATTGTCCCTTGATTGACCTCACTGTATGAGATAGGGAGGTTCAGTGGTTATAGTCAAATGTCCATCTGTTCATCCTTTGAAGCCTCGACAAACAGCACCCAAAAGTCAATAGGCTTCCAAAGTTTAATTTAAAGAAATGCACAATAATAGGGGTTATCCAAGATATTTTGGATAAAACAAGTCTATGAGGGGGAAACATTCTAGAATAATAAAATAAGCCATACCCTTTCAATGACCTTCCATTCCAACACAGTCTGTCTGATCCCCACTGTTTCCGGTCCCTGCCATCCTGAAGTAATGATATCCCATTCCACCTCATTTGACTGCTGCAGCAAATCACTGACCACTGAAGTCACATGCTGTCCATGCACACATGACCTACTGACCTTAATGGCCATGTGCAGTTCATGCACATTTGACTGCTGATGCCAGTTATTGGCTGCAGTGGTCACATCAAGAGCAATAGGACATCAACACTCTGGGCAGCAGGGACCAGAAACAGATTGATCAGCTGTAATGGAGTGCTGGACATATATTATGTTGTAATGTTAACTGCTCTGTAGACTAGACACATTTGCGCTTTCCCTTTCTGCTATTGAGATCCGTCATAGGATCTCAATAGCGGGGGAAAACGCTTCAATTTTGTCCCTATTCATTGTCAAGGGAATGGAGTGCACCAGAATGCATTCCGTTCTGTTTCATTGTGTTCCCATGACGCACACAAAAGCGCAGTAAGCAGCATTTCTGAGTGCGTCCTAGGATGTAAGTAAATAGAGACGGATTAGTTTGCTAGGACACAGAAGAAATCGGATCCGTCACCCTTTGACTTACAATGGTTTTAGAGATGGATCCGTCATGGCTATTTTAGAGATAATACAACCGGATCCGTGCAGACGGAAGCACTTTTGCTGATCCATCACGGATCCAGAAAAAACATAGATATGAAAGTAGTCTAAACCTGTATCTATAGATACATCAGCCCTGTCCAAAAATGTCAGATAGGAAGGTGACAGTTGTCCTGACATAGTAATTACCTGAGTCCTGATTATGCAGATGCAGTTGTAAGTGGTAGTTACTCAAAGATCTAGGGCATTGAGCCGAAAATCTGGGATATCCAGTTGCTCAGTGCCAGGGTACTCCTGAACAAGGTATTTGGGCGGCACAGTACAAATGAATCAGCTTATTCTGTAAATATATGTTCTTTTTTATGTGTACTTTATAGCATGGGTTTTCTAATTCTCATAGGTACTTCTTGAATTATTGTTTTTCAGGCATACCAGAAGTGGGTTAGAGAAAATGGACCAGAACGCCCACTACCCCGCCTAAAATACACTCATGATCAGCTGTTTTTCATTGCATTTGCACAGGTCAGGAACAAATACAATGTATTTCTTCAGCCTTCCACTGAGGTTGTGTCTTTGTTTACATTTTGGGGGGAAAAAGGGAAATTGTCATCAACTTTATGCTGCCTCCAATGGTGATCTGTCATGAGCTAATATTAAGTGTTTTGGAAAACCAGCTCTATAATCACCCCAGGCCGGCCCTGGAAAAGAGTCATAGTTATTCATGAGCTCATGGACTCCCCACTCACTTTTATTTTTTTCTAAGAGAAAACTGAGGAATGAACTGCCAATCATCAGCCGGAAGGTCGAAAAAGGAGTTTATAGTGTTACGATAGAGTAACACGCACTTTTTAGAAAAGGAGTGAGTCAGCACAGTAGTGTTGAGCAAAACAAAACATTCAAAGCTGAATTCAGTCCAAAGTTTTGGAAAACTTCGATTCACAATGAATCCGAATTCCCTCGTGCTTTGTGGTAACAAATTAGTTTTTCCTAAAATGTGTTACAAAGTGAAAGTAACGCGAGATCACCCATAATGCCAGGCAGCCATCCAATCTGCAGATTGCCTAGCTTTGACATCACAGGGGATAGCTGAGTACTATAAAACCCCCATTCTGCACGGCCCCCACCATTTCACTGTGAGCTGAGCATTGGGAGAGATGTGGGTACTGCTCATGCGCTAGGGACAGTTTTGCTAAAAACAATTAATAGAAGAGACTGCAGGAAGACTTATGCTGCATCAGTTTTATTTATTCCTACAGCTGATGGCACAGTTAAGCTGATGGCAACCGGGTGGGGAGGTTGAGCTGATGGCATGGGGAGAGCGGATGGCACAAAGGACTGATGGCACTGGGGGGGAAGCCGATGGCACATGGGTCTGATGACATTTTATAAAGGAAAACTTTATTTTTCATTAGTTTTTTCTTATTAGAGTACTCGAATAATCGTTGGATTAATCGATAGATTACTTGATTACTAAAATAATCGATAGCTGCAGCACTACTGTTATAGTCTAATTGGTCGGGCATGTGCAGTTTATTGTGAGCACCTCTAAAATCCATTTCAAATGGCAATTAGATGACCTTCTTAGGCATGTGTGCTAGCAGCAAGTATATCTGCTGGACTACAGATACATCCATGTGGGACAAAATTTGCTGCAGAAAAATTGGGTGAAATCCACAGTGGAAATCTGCAGCATAAATTGACATGCTGTAGACTTAAAATCGGCCCTGCAGGTCAATTTAGAGTGTGATTTTTTTTCCCCAGTAGTGTGTAGATTAAGATTTGGTAAAAATCACATACATTTTACTGGATTACCACAACTGTTGTAAAATGCTGCAGATTTGCCATATGCAAATCCACAACAGCAAATCTACCTAATCTAGTGTATCAATCCCAATCCCAGTGTATCCAAAATTTTATGTCATGTGCAGTGAACTGAGGTATTTAGGCAGGCGCCTTAGTATGGAAAAAAACAGGGGCGTAACTATAGGGGAAGCAGGGGAAGCAGCTGCTTTGGGGCCCTGACCCAGACGGGGGCCCATCCAGAAAGAGGAGGACTAAAATATTTTGTCAGGGCCCCCTCAACAGTATTACACAATGAAATTATATACAGGACGGATGGAACAGCTGCCGGGCCTGGTCTGAGGGAGCGATCTTTACTAGCCACAGGAATGGGGGCGGCATGAATGGAAGGGCGTTGCGAAAAAATTACTGGGGGAGGGGGGCCCCATTCAAAAAGTTGCTGTGGGGCCCAGTCATTTCTAGCTTCGCCACTGGAAAAGACACTTGACAGATTAAATCCTGAATCATACAAAGCAGCTAGTAAATTAGGGACAAAAACACACCCCAGGGATGGCCCCCAACCATACAGGACCCCCATTTCAGGGTACTTACATATGCCATACCAATTTGTATACCAGGATAGCCTGAATTTTCAGGGACACTCTCTGAAAATTAAAGACAGTCCCTGCAAATTTAGGACTGTTGACAACTTTGTGGTTTGTTGGTGTACTTTTGGAAGTTTACGGAAGTTGTGATTTGCGAGCAGTTTATACCATATTGATGAAATCAAATGTAAATCCAAACAATCAGTTCCTCATTAGCTTCATTCCCCTGAGGACCCTAATTAGGCAAAACATGTTTGTGTATTTTAATTAGCGATCCTTAAGCTTCAGCCCTCTGCACATAAGCCATTATTGAGCACTTATGAATGTCTGGTTGGACTGCAGCCATCTAGATTAAGTGACTAAGAATACATGAACACAATGTTCATGTTCCATATATTTATTATAAGGATTGTGTTCTCTTGAATCAAGATTTTAATATGGCACTGTACGTACATGCACGTTTTTATTTATTTTTAAATGAAGTAATAAATTAAGACTTATTTAGGCCACAGATTAATAGCCATGCTATGGCACTGGGGTGTTTTGTGCTAACGTTGTGATAATCAAACACTTTTTTACTTTCTGGATTTTAGCTTAACTCCTAACCCTAATAACAGTGCACTGATTTAAAGTCTAGGGACCAATTCACACAGCATTTTATCCCGCTGGAATTTTGGCACAGACTCCATGCCAAAATTCTAGTGTCTTTGGTTTCAAAACGCAACCATGCGAACAAGGGATATGTCCCATCTTGGTGCAGTGCCGGATGAATGCTGCTGAAAGCCAAGGCACGTGTCCATTTGCGATTTAGTTTAATTGAATGGGGCTAAACCGCGGGCAAGTCTGTGGCATCCATAGTGAAACCACATCAGAAACCACCACTCAGTATGCAGAGAATTTTGGGGCGGCGAAATCTGCCGTGTGAATGTAACCTAGATGGACAAGAAGACATAATGTTACTGGGCCACTGGGAAATATTGGGGGATATTTTGTATTATCAATGGTTTGGTCTTTTCTCAGCTTTTATGACAATTTCACCATAACAATTGTAAGTAGATTATAGTGGCTCTCCGGGACTTGGTATATTGATGACCTACAGTATCTTCAGGATAGGTCATCAATAGTCAGCTCAGTGGGGATACAACACCCAGCATTCCCACCAATCAACTCTTTTGGCAGCTGCCAGAAACTATTCAGTGGATGGAATGCTCCATCCACTGTATAATTCCCAGTTCCAGCATACTGGAGCTTAGCTCCCTTTTCCTTGGATAGGAGATAAGATGCAGTACCCCAGTAAGACACTAAACAGTGGAGCTTCTGTCTCCATCCACGGTATGTTTTCTGACACCAGTGGCTGCCTGAAATAGCTGATTAGTGGGGGTGCCGAGTGTTAGACCTCAACTACCTGATATCGATGACCTATCCTCAGGATAGGTTGTCAGTTTCTACGTCCTGGAAAACTCCTTTAAAGTGCACTCCAGTTTCAGAAAACTTTTAAAATGCCATAGTGACATTCAGAATGTTCAATTGATGAGGTTACGAATGCTAAGACACCCACCTCTCACTGAGATGAAAGGGCAGAAACGTTCTTTTTGGTATGCAAGCAGAGTAGTATACAGCCTACTTTCTATAAGCCTATACACCACAAATCCTGCTTCTCTGAGGAGAACTGAGCAGCGCCTAACACACAACCAAAGGGCGCAACGCTCAGCTGAGTGCTTCTGCCCCTTTGTTAGAGGTATGCTTTCACTGCTGGTAAGGTGTATTCTGTGACTACATCTTATTACACATTCAGTGGACCAGATAAATTGTGTCAGGGATGAGTGGCAGTAGTGTGAGGATGATGACCTTATGGTGTTGGCTCTCCTGCTCCAGCGCTCCCTTGGGCCTTGAACATTGAGAAGTGGGCACACCTGATGACAATAATTTCCCTGGGGTGCGCTCTGGTAGAGATCTCCTGCCTGTTGAAAAGTCAAACCAAATCCAGCACACCAGTGATATAGAACTTACTCTTTATTGTACACTGGTCCAATAGTAGCATAACTTATAGCTAAGTTATGCTACTGTTGGACTATAGTAAAGTCTGAGGTGCAAAGCTCAAAATAGTAAAAAATTAAACAAGTAGCCATTTGAACAAGTAAACACAGAGGGCCTCATTTATCAAAACTGTCCATACAAACCCTGCCTAAAACCCTATCTTAGCTGCCCATAGCAACCAATTAGAGCTCAACTTTTACTTTTTTCAGAGCTCTTTAGGAAATGAAAGTTAGGCTCTCATCGGTTGCTATGAGCAACTAAGTTTTAGTGTTAGGCAGTTTTGATAAATGATGCCCAAAGTCTTTACTAAAGCTTCAGGCAATCTCCCATAAAATAGAGGCACAGTCCTTGAGCAGTTACAAACATTGCTGAGTCTGAATTACTGGGTCAACTTCACAAGCTCCCTGCAGAGAAGCACATTCAAATAACTGTTCTATACTTCCAAATTCATCCGAGGTGTATGTCACAAATCACAAACACAATCTGCATTTTCTTTAGTGGCACAGACTGAAGGTATACGAACAGGGGCTGGAAGCCTTTAAACTATACCTGAACGAGTGCTTCAATTCTGGGTATGGGCCATGACCTTTAGATCTGGCCAAGTGTTGTGAAGTCTATAGCTTTGTGTGTTACCTTTACAGATTCCCCCACACACCATCTGGTTATGGCTGCTCAACCTTCTTAGTAGTTCTTTTCTACCGTCAGTCTTGTGACTTCCCTGCAGTCCACCCTTGGTCCCAAAATATTGAATGTATATGCTATACAGGACTACAGATAGCTGGAAGTTGCTTACATTTCAACTAGCTGATTCATATTCGCTCACTACAAAGGAAAGAGTCAAGCCTACGGGTTGAGGCCCACCCTTTTCTGGAGACTTTTTCTAGGGGGGATGAAAATGAACCTTATAATTCAGCCTCACAGTGCATACAAACAGCAGAAAACTGTTTGGAATTAAATAAAACCATAAAATATCACAATAGATATATATCACTGTCTTTGATCATTTATCAGTGGATCACTGGGTCACTGCATATGTTGTTTGTGCTTATCTAGCAATCATAAATGGGAAAATGAATGTGTTTTTTAAAGAAGTTTTTTTTTTTTTTCAGAATTGGTGTATAAAGAGAAGGTCTCAGTCTATATACCTGCAAGTCTTGACTGATAAACATGCTCCTGAACATTACCGGTATGACTAATATGCAATTACAGTAATGACCGATTTGATGACTTTTGTAACTGATCGCATGTTACAGATTGTGTCATCTCCATCCTTATTTTAATGTCAATGATTACTCACATTATTTTATTGCTACTTGCATCTTGTTTATCAGACTTTCCCTTAATAGTCTAATGTGTTGGTATGATTCAATTCCCACAATGATTGCCATCAAGCAGGGTTATAAAGAGAAGATTAGCATATGTGCAAAATTGGAGATTGACCCTGCAATAAAGCTTGATGACTCTTATTCTTCCTTATTGCAGTTCTACTAGGAAAAGAAAATAATGGGGCACATTTACAAACATTGTACGCCAGTTTCCTTGGACAGAGAAATCACCAATTTGCATTTTTTACAATTCTCCAAAACCCTCCACGGTTTTTTAGAGCTTAGCAGAAAGGGTGGCGCAATTATAGTTCAACACATTTACAACAATTTACACCAGAAAACTGGTGTAAATTCTAATATATTCTACTAGTAAAGATATGGGCTGAATGGACTGTTCTTGTTTCAGACATCTGATCTGTTAACACTGTTTAGTTTCTGTCCTTATTGAAGTGTTTGAATTAAATGCTGCTTTAAATAGACGTGCATAGTAGGAACTTGGGCACACGAAATTTTCAAAATATCTAAGATATCAAAAGAGACCTGTTCATAACAAATCTGGATCAAATGGTTGCTTCTGTAAACCAGTGAACTTGTAGCAAATTTCCATTCATCAGTGTTTATTAATGATCATTAGGTGAGGTAAGCCCCACTAATCCAATAAAGGTTTCAAGCAAAGCACCATATTTTAATCATCTCAGTCCTATGTCATTGTCACTAGAAACAGATGACCACAGATAGAAGAGTGGCACGGTTTATTGTTATATGCCAATATGAGAATCATGGTTTTACTTAGGGTTAGCTCTGCAAGCTTCAGAGCAATTCCAAAGATTTAAATGACAAATTGAGCACTATTGTTTTGTTGTGTAAATTTTTTTCTTAAACTATTTTTTTTGCTTCTATTTTAGGGTTATGGGCAGCGTCTCTCAGTTTGAAGAGTTTGGAAGAGTATTCCACTGCCCGAGAAATTCCCCCATGAACCCGGTTCAGAAGTGTTCTGTGTGGTGATCCATAGAGGGCTTTGCTAATATTAGCTTCACCACAGCACAAATACTCCTTGTGTCTAAATCAGGAGAAGAATGTCTAAGTGTGCCTTTTAGACTACCTGACAAAGGGTTGCTGAGCCCTTGTCACCCCCTGAAGAGAATGGCTCATTGAGTTCATGATGTACACAGAAGATCAGTTTCTGACAAGAACAAAAAAAAAATAGATATTTCATGATCTTCCCATTTCTAAAGAATCGCACTATGGACTTATTTCCACAGATGATTTTGGGCCAGGGGCACCCACAATCGGTGACCGTTAGAGTTAAAGATGGAGTATTTTATCTTCAACTCAGAGGTAAAATAATCTACTTGGACACTAGAAACCTAAAATAAAGGATGGTTCATGTAAGTGACAGCAGAAAGTGACACCATCGATAACCAACCATGAAGCCTTTACATTTCACAATAGATATGGTAGTTGACAGCAAAAGGACCATTAGTAGGACTTGAACATGCAAAGACTGGTTACTGAGCCACTGGCACCCACTCAAACCTTTGTGCCTATTGAGCACTTTACAGTCAGAATGGGCTTAGTTTCCTACCGTACATATCCACTGATGGTAAACACATTCTTTGCACCCATGTAATGCAAGGTATGACAGCCCATCATATCTAAGAAGGATAGACTGCAGCGCTCTCATGCAAAGAAAATATAAATATTGGTGATAGTGTATGTACAGTACATCCAAAAATCCCACTTTGTTTATTTGCAGAATAAAAACGTTCTAAGCATTTTTAAGGAATTTATATGAGAGAATGATATGTTGCAGAAATGGTAACCACCATGAGTCTTCTACTGTGCCTTCTGTATTTGGAGCAGATCAGGCCTAATTTCCACAGAAGTTTTTTCCATCAGTTTTTTTTATGTGGCAAGGTAAGGTAGGGGGCGGCACCACTCGCAGCGGGTCAGTGCACTAGAATCCAGTGCTGTACGTGGCTAAGGAGGACACACACACAAACGGCGGTGCTCAGCTATGCAGATGCGATGCAAGTAGAAGGTAATATAGAACGGAAGAAAGTAGCGGCACTCACCGGTGTGTAGTCAAAAAGATATTCAGCTTTATTTAATCCAGGGTTACATCAGGCAGGGGGCAGACGGTTCAAGACACGCATTGATCAGCGAATCAGAGTGCTGATCAATGCGTGTCTTGAATCGTCTGCCCCCTGCCTGATGTAACCCTGGATTAAATAAAGCTGCATATCTTTTTGACTACACACCGGTGAGTGCCGCTACTTTCTTCCGTTCTATATTCGTTTTTTTATGTGCTGTTCTGACTGCACCCAAATAGCATTAAAGTAAGTGGTGAAATTCAGATGTCAGCTTTTCACACAGACTGTTGGTCAGTACTGAGAAGCTCACAGTATGCTCAATTCTTGTCCATTTTCTGTCATTCAAAAAAACGGGTTCTTAAAAAAAAAAAAAAAATGTCACATCCAGACTCTATACAGAGGTCCAGATACAAAATGGCTGTCTGAATGGCTGTCCTTAATGCACTGGACATCACCATCTTTGGGGAAAAAAAGGTTATTTGAACATATTTAGAATTTTCTTCAGTTTTATACTGATGAGAACGTTGTGCCACGTGCATCGTCACAGTTGCTATAGTCATAATTAGACGTATGTAAATTAAACTCATAAAGACAGATGTGACCATGTTGTCCTTGCTTTCACTTAATGGGGGAATTTATCAACCCATGTGGTGTAAAAAAGTTTAAAACTTTTGTGCAAGCATAATTTGTGCAACATTTTTTGACTTTTTGGTGTTGGTTTTTCAACATTCTGACCGCTGTTAAAGTTGACGGGGCCTGGTGGGAAGGGGCATATATTGTAGCTCATATCTATGCTAATATATTAGATCCATTTCACTAAAACACATTTAAAAATTCCCCAAAATGAGATCATAAGATGTAATAATCCTGTAAATGACTTAAACTTAGAGAGGTGGTCTCAACTTGGACCAGATTTATCACAGGGACTCAGGCTGGATGATAAATCTAGTGACTCTATATCAACTATTGGTGGCACATTTTTTAGCAAAAAGCTGCATCTTAGGGCACGTTCGATTTCCCAATGAAAACCCAACCCTTTCTGCCAAGCCTCACCTCTTTTCAAGCAAGTCAGGAAAAAGTGTAGAAACTAGAGACCTTAGTTGCTTCAATTTCTGCACTTTTTAGAAAGATTCTCGGCACAGACACATCAGTAAATCTGGGCCAATACCTATAGCACTAATCTGTCATTGCCTGAAATGTTCTATTTTATACAGTTGTTAAAGGGTTTCTACCATCAGAATTACTGTTATGTAGCTGACTGACATTAGAGTTTTTACATTTGTCCCTGCAGCCGTTCTGCTAAAATACACACTTTTACAATATGAGCCTCTAGGTGCTATGTGGGAGTAGATTTAGCACCTAGAGGCTCGGTCTACTCACCCTTTAACCTGCCCAGGTCCTCCGTTCTGCCCGCCCCGCTCCTCTTGATTGATTCGTTTACTTCTGTATTCGGCGCAGGCGCAGTGAATGAAGGCCGCATTCCTGTTGCTGGATTCCTCACTGCACCTGTGCTGACTATGTCACAGTGAGGAAGCCGGCACCAGGAGCGCTGCCTTCACTCGCTGCGCCTGCGCCGAATACAGAAATGAACGACGCAGGAGCTGGATTTACTCAACGATGCATGGAACTTGGACATGAATCAAGAGGAGCGGGGCAGGCAGAACGGAGGACCTGGGCGGGATAAAGGGTGAGTAGACCGAGCCTCTAGGTGCTGAATCTACGCCCACATAGCACCTAGAGGCTCATTAGCATATTGTAAAATCGTGTATTTTAGCTAAACGGCTGCAGGGACAAATGTCAAAAACACACTGTTATGTAATGCTGACATTAGCACATCACTAATGTCAGTCAGCTACATAACAGTAATTCTGATGGTAGAAACCCTTTAATGTGCCAAATATGTTTTTTCTTATCTGCATTTGTTTTCACCTCCATGTCTAACGCTATGTTATATATTAACTAAACTACGTCAATCTTGTGTTTTTTACTACATGAATATACTCACAGGGGGTCATTTATTAAGATTGGCGTTTTAGACGCTTAATTAGCCCTTTAGCTGGCAGTGGATCCACAAAAATTATGTAGAGACGCCAGCCTTTACATAACAGGCGTATTCACCACCGGTCTATGTGTAAGCCACCCTTCTGGCTTAAATTTAGACCATTTTCTAGACCAAAAACAGGGGTAGAAAATGATGAGTGAGACAGGCTTGACTGTCCCCTTCCACGATCCAATGCGACTCCCACTTTTTTAGATTTGGAGTAAGCAGGGAAAATTTGCAGATTGCGGTGCAAATACCCTTTGCCCCGCAATCTGTGCCAGAAATATGCCTAATATAGGCGTATTTCTTAACCAAATCTCTTTTTATTGAGATAGCAAAAAGAAAAACAGTGCAATAGTATGACAGACGCCATACGCAGATGGCATCAGACAAAAGCAATCAGATACAATAGTAATAAAAACATATAAGGGGGAATGGACACATAAAAACAAGCGAGACTAACAGACATGAGGAAAAAACACACATGAGAAGATTAGGAGTCAAATCCCTATACATAGGAGGCAGTATTATAGTAGTAACGCTCCCGTACACAGGGGGCAGCACCTCAGTAGCTATACCCCCGTACACAGGAGCAGCACCACAGCAATTACACTCCCGCCCACAGGAGCAGCTCCACAACAGCTATATTCTGGTACATAGGAGATATAGGCGTATTTCTGATAGTAAATGACCTTCACAGTTATTACAAATACAGTAAAATTCCATTATGTCTCTCTGCTTTGCTGACTATTGCACACCATAAGAAAAGAAGATATGACTGCGGTGGTCATAAAAGGACAGTTATCCATTATTTATAGCATTCTTATTCTTTCTTTGATCTATAGGTCATGTGAAATAAAAATGATAATTGTAAAATTTCAGATTACAATTACATAAGGGGATAATGTTAACAGATGTTAGATGGAGGTGATGTTAAAATAAAATTATCCATTGAGCTGGTGCCACTATAATACATAGCCATTGTTTCAAAGAAAAACAATAATGTGAGACCAATCACAGAAGACCTTTTATTTTGTAGTCTGCTGTTGATAAATGAAAGGTGCAGTGTGATTGGCTGCTATAGCTAAGACTGCTTTTCTTTTAGATGGTTTTCATACATCTGCCCCACATCCCATCTTTACATTGATGATGGGCTGTGAATTTACAAGTGACCTCTATAGGTAGTAAGCTTCTAGGAGTCAGCATATCCATGGTATAAAATCGAAGTCGATATTTGATCTTATTAAAGTAATGCCATCAAATCAAAGAAAATCTACCAAAACCAAATAAAGTTTGCAATAGGGAATGAAATGCAGCTATGATTCACTCCCCAACATTATACCCTTACGTACTTGTAATATTGAATTGATGACACCGTCTTCTTTCACTTTATCTCATATTATCACCAATTATATCATTGTCCTCTATGCTTCCTAGCATATGTCTCTGCTAGACCTCATTACAGGTGTCATCATCCTCTCCTAATATACTAAATTACAATATGATGCATTACAATATGATGTAAATCGCCTTCACTATAAAATATCACTTGCCTTCTGTGTACCATTCAATCATAATCTTCCATTACTGAAAGTAATTACCATCACATTTCATTGTGGAAATTGGGTTTAAAGCAATCCTCCGGTTCAAGAAAAAACATTTGCATTAACTGGGGAATGAACAGAACACTTACATGGTGCCCTCCTTTTTGTATTTTCTACTGCAGATCCGTTTTTTCTTTTTCTCCTCTTCTGCCATCCAAGATGGTGGCATCACTTCTGAGACTGTCTGATGCACACTGTACATTTGGTAGCCCAAGACACTTCCTACTTGTTCAACCGTGCTCTTCGATTGGCCAGCACTGTTCATGTGAGCAGTGCTGGCCAATCCAAGGGCAGCAGGAAGTGTCTTGGTTTACCTTATCAGTCTGATAAGCGATTTGGCCATAATGGATGGAAAAAGAGAAGTCTGGGAACCAATGAATCTGCAGAGAAAAAGATGAAATGGTGGGCATTAGGTAAGTGTCCTGTTCTTTTCCAGAACCAGAGTGTCACTTTTATAAATACTCAATATGTTTCTAGTGTGGAATTTTCTTGCTTTGTCACAATCATAGACTTGGTAGTACACGATGTCACACACTGTTTAGCATTGTATACTCTTTATTGGATTAATTATTAGGAAAGAATTAGCAAATAATAAATATAGACACAGACCATCAAAGTAGACTACTTAAAGCGGAAAGTCTCATCGAGACATCAAATTAAAGGAGTATTCCAGGATTTTACTATTGATTGCCTGTCCTCAGGATAGATCATCAATATCTGATTGGTCCGACACACTGCAACCCTGCCGATCAGCTGTTTTGCAGAAGTTCCAGCTTCAGAAATCAATAGGGATCAATTCTTATCACCAGGGTTAGCAGTGGCTGGCTATCACATGGTGGTCATTCATTTCAGGAAAGGTCAGACAGGCTGAGACTATTCTTTATTTTTGTCTCTTCACTCTGCTTAAGATTGAGGGTGAGTGGGAGAGGCGGGGGTTCCAAGTCAGAACTCTTGCCAAAATAGGCCATATGAAAAGGGGTCTTTCTTCATGGCCCAACTGCATTACATTTTTATTTTCTGAATTGCTGATTACAGTAAAGCTATGGCTATGCAAAAGAAACCTTCTGTGTATAAGAGGTTTAAAGGGGGGTTTCTAGGATTACTATCGCTGGCTTTATAATAGGCCATTAATATTTGATTGGTGGAAGACTGACTCTTAAAATCCCTGGCAATCTGTCTCGTAAAGGGACTGTTATCTTTCCCTGCTTATCATGCTCAGTCCCATTCTCCTTCCCCTAAACTTATAGAACTGCATTAATGCCCATTAAATATGTTACTTATCTCTCTTTTTCTCTACACAAAATATCCTGCTCCTACATATCCTTACCAATGCTAGCGAACTGAAAGCTGAGTTCTGATGAGCAACTGTATGGTCCTGTAACTAGGGGTAAGCAAATTGAGCTTCAGATCCAAGATGCGAAGTCGATTTGTTCAAAAAATTTGTTTTAATGCTGTACGGAGACCTGTCACACTTCAGTGAATAACATTGGGCTTCGATTCTACGACTTTAAAAACATTTTAGATAAGGAATCTGAAATCGGCTTTGGTACTGGTTGGTACCTTGGTACTGAAGCTGACTTTGGATTCCTGTTTTTAAAGTCGTAGAATTGAAGCCCAAAGTTTATTCCAAAAAACTCTCACACGACTTCAGACAGAACAAATTTTGCCTCGCCAATACATTTTAATGCTGTATGGAGATAAGTCTTTGTACAGCATTAAAACAAAGTTTTTGAACAAATCGACTTAGGACCTTGGATCCGAAGCTTGATTTACTCACCCCTACCTGTAACCATGAAGCTGAATTCTAATTGCCTTCTGTGAAGTCCTGTATACAGTATACCTACAGAGAGTGGCCTTTGAGATGGCCACCCAAAATTGAATTAAAAAGCGGTCTTCTAGGGGGTGACCGTCTCAAAGAGGAAGATAAGTATGCAAAATAGAGTATACGGTCTATCATCTATCATAGGAGATCTGGCCTGGTTAAGGAGGTGGTCTGCTCAAATAGATGGTTCTTACCATTTGTTTCACTGTATACATATTGCTATAAAGTTTAAACATAACTTGCCTGTGGCAAATGAAAACACAAGCAAGAAATAAAAAAACATGTGGATTTATAGGGATAATGTATAATACATTGTACATTACTGTATATACATACAGTATATTTATCTTGTTCTTTCTGGCCACACTGCTACAATACTTCCCCTGGATAATTTGTTACCTTTTTGCACATCATTGTCATATACTATTTTGTCCTATTACCTGCAGCCTATACTTGAATCTAGAATTTTTTTATCCAAAAGATCAGTTAATGATGTCTGAGAGCAATTCATAAATGTGTTTTTTATTTTGACCTGTAATACATAGTCTATGTTCCTGCTCATTATGTTGAGCTGACATGGTCAGTAATCATTTGGTTCCTGCTCTTACACATGAATGTGAAAATGTGAAGTCTAACCAGCAAATATATATTTTCGAAGAATAGAACATTATACTAAAAGATAATATTATTACAGCATTTGCAGCAGATTTGTTTTATAGATAAGTTCTCTTTCACATCAACCTTGCCAAACTGGAATGCATGTATATACCTGAAACACAAAGTATGTAAAAGTATGTAAATGATACAATGGTGTCACCATGCGTACAGCGATGTACCTAATAACTACCGCTCTGTTAAGAATAAATTCGTAAAGTACATTATGGGTGATTCCGTTGCAGATCTGGGTGCATGATTGTACAACTCTCATTTTCTGTACATTGGGATTACAGAATAAAGCTCTTATATTTTTTAGCCTCTGACTTTTAATTATTTTCTAGATGTACATGACTAATATAATACACAACACACAGGTTTGGTCGTATGTGTTGTAAATGACAAAAGACACAAATTAAAGATGCGTATGTTGGGACCCCCACAGTCAAGAGATTAAGGAATAACTGGACACAGCTTTTTCCAGACATAGTTCCAGTCTAGAGATGAGCAAATGTATTCTAAAAGTCGATGCTCCAAAGCCGAAGCTGAGCCTCTGCCCATGCTCTGCTAATTGGTGCATTGGTGTAGGCAGAAAAATGTCAGAGCCAGGCTAAAGGTACGGCATTGCCAATCCATTGGCAGGTGAGTGATTCTTCACCTGGGGAGACAGCCCCTCATGGATGTGCTCATCTCTACTACAGACAAATGCGTGTCCACCACTCCTTTCAAATCTATGGGACTGGCAGAGATAGCTGAGTATAAGTGCTTGGCTATCCCTGGCAGCCCATACAGCTGAATGCAGTGGCAACACACATGTGTGACCACCGCTCCATTCAGACTGAAGGGAAGGAGCCCCAGCAGTCAGCCACCGATTAGACTCTTCCTGTGAATAAGGGTTAACTTCTTTTATTGGGACAACCAATTTTAGGGAAAGGGGCTGAACTACACCTGAGAGGTACATTGGACAGCAGAGGAAGCAGGGAGGACGGAAGTGGTGGTTCTAATGTCAATGAAGGGAGTGGTAGCTCTGATGTGGCAATCCTCACCCTGGTATTCTCTGAGCTGTGCAGTGATTAAAGGGCATAACCTTTTTTCCCTCGAGACACATTCTGGACTTTTAAGGTCTCCTACAATGTGGTGACGGGGGTGCCCTTGATGGTGAATGGTTGGCAGGTGCAAAGCAGAATAGCAGGTCGGGTTGGGGGGGTGTCGAATGATGGTAGATTCAATGACCAGGTCAATGGGTGCAATAAAAAAAAAAGTCTTTCTTTACTAACAAGATAATGGTAAGATAAAGTAATGGTAAGATGGTAAGATAATGGTAGAAAGTAAGTAGTACATATAACAACAAACATATGTTTCAGAGCAGGCATATCCCAATACAGTATGCCCATCCCAACTCTTTTTTTTTTTTTTATTATATTTATTTATCTTTTCCAATATACAAAAAACAAATACAAGTACACATATGGACCGTCCAAAGGGTCCATTTTACAAAAACATGTTACATTTATTTAAACATCTACATATATATTTTTTTTTTTATCCGAATACCACCCACCCCACTGAAGAGAGAGAGAAAAAAAAAAAAAAAAAAAAATAAATAAATTTTTTTTCAAACAACTTGGCTCTGGTTCAACCATTTTTTCCAAATTTTATCCAGTTTTTCCTGTCTATCCCTCGATCTCTCCATGCCCTGTTCCAGTCTAATCAAATTGTGTACAGCTTCCTGCCACTGTCCTACTGTGGGGGGATCTTTATTTATCCATTTTCGAAGTATCAGAAGTCTAGCCTGAAACAATACCTTATTCAAGACCGACTGTACCTCTCCTTTTAACCCAATATGTGCGGTAGCCCCCAGTATACAGACCACCGGATCCTCTGGAACTTGGATACCCAAGAATAATACTATAATCTCTACAATCTCCTTCCAATATCTGATCAATTTTGGGCATCTCCAAAAACAATGTATAAGATCCGCCCTCTCAGCCCTACATTTTGGGCACTTATCCGAGGTTCTAACCCCCATTTTCCTTAACAACCAGGGAGAACGATGTAGCCTATGGAGAATAAAAAATGGCGAAATTTTATGTGAAGCCCTTTCTGAGACCCCGACATAACTTCTAAGGGCATCAACCCACTTATCTTCCGACAGAGATAAAAGATCCTTTTCCCAATTTCCTCTAGCTGATATTATGATCCTTTCTTTTTTTACCTCCATCAAAATTCCATACTTTTTTTTTGTCAGTCCCTTTTTTTCCTCTCCACTAGTAAATCTATATATTCTATTTGATTGTTCTTTTCTGTATTTATTGGCGTTAACTGATACCCCAACCGCGTTTTTTAACTGGAAATATTTAAACCTATCCTTTTGAGGGATCCCAAACTCTGTTACCAAGGTGGCAAAGTCCTTCAATATATCTTCCTCAAATAATTGCCCTAGATATTTAACCCCCTTTTTTCCCCATCTATATAAGATTTAATCTTTTGCACTTCCTTTAGGTTTATATTGTTCCAAATAGGTGTGTAATTTAAAAAACCCTCAATCTCCATATTTTTTTTCAATTCCACCCATGTGTTCCCCATTAAGTTCATTAGCTTATTTTCTGTATTATCTTTTCCTAATATTCCTGACTCCAAAACCTCTAAATAGTTTATTTCCCCTGTCCACCCCATCTTCTTTAACTCATCCCTCCCCACCGTTCCATTTAAAGTTCCGCTTATCTGAGTATATTGTGTTATCAAATAATAAAAAATCCAATTTGGAACTGCTAAACCAACTGCTAAACCAACTCATGCCCATCCCAACTCAGTAACCATGAAGTGGGGGGGGGGACAGGTGCACACTAAGGGTGCATTCACACAGCCGTGTTTTGCGGTTTGCAAATTGCGGATCCGCAAAAAAACGGATACTGGCCATGTGAGTTCCGAATTTTGCAGAACGCACAGGGCCAGCACTATACAGAAAATGCTTATTCTTGTCCACAATTGCAGACAAAAATAGAACATGTTCTATATTTTTTGCGGGGCCACAGAACAACGGATGCTAACAGCACATGGCCCCATCTTTTGCAACCCATTTAAATGAATGGGCCCGCACCCGTTCTGCAATTTTGCACCCAATCATACGTCGTGTGAATGAGCCTTAAGCATCAGCAGCAAGGATTCCAAATGTGGAATGGTCCAGGGTTGGGTAGTTTGCAGAGTTAGGGGGGCCCAATTCAGATTCTTGCTATGGGGCCCAATGATTTCTATGTACGCCCCTGAGCAAAAGATTCAATACCAGTTAAAGAATAATGTTGTTGCCTGTATGACCAGTAAAGGACTGCACAGGCCCACCAACTCCAGCCACCCACTAGCACTCATCTGCATTAAATAGTTATCTGAGAAAAAAATATCTGCTTTTGATATGGGGCTGTGCCTTGTATTGTAACTTAGTCACTAATCTCACATACAATACCAGACATAACCCATTAATATAAGAAATGCCGATTTTGGATATACAGTTGACCCTTTTCTCCTATCTCTGACAACCTGTCATTGTGGGAGCAGTGAACCCTGAACTCAGCCGTCCCACTGTTCCTACCTTTGCACGATCGGCCCTAAACAGCGGCCCATGACTGGTCGGCAGTCCCTTCCTGAATAAGTGCAGGGGTCTATACGGGAGGGAACAACAGGAGGAAAATAATAAATTAGTGCAAGATCAGAAGCCACAAAAACAGGCGTATAACAGAAACAGACAAGCCAAGGTCAAATCCAAGAGAGACAAAACCGTACTGAGCCAGGAACCATAAATCAGAGTCCAAACTCTGCCAAAGTCAATACCAGGAGAACAGACAGGAAAACCAGAAATAGACAAATCAAATACAATACCAAGCCAGTGTCCAAACAGGAAGAAACAGCAGGGTCCAAATCATCAGATAAAGGTCAAGGTCAGAATCCAGTCAGAAAATGACACAGAAGAAGGCTAGTGAAATGATCCCGGAAGATTAACACAAATCACAGGCAACCTGTGGCCACCTGGTTGCCTGTTTAAATAAGCTGTGCTTTCTGGTCACATGATGCGCCTGACATCACGTGACATGTGACATCAGTGCGCTGGACGTGCCGGCATAACTTCATATTGGTTGGCACTTCTGGCCCAGTAATAATGCCAACTGGACATTGGCGGTGCTGCCTGAAGAGGAGTATGCCGCCGGTCCTGGGGCATGAAACAACCCCTTTAGGAAAGGCTATCAAGTATTAACCACACCAAAAATGTGTCAGCAACTTACACTTCTTAAACATGATATAAGCGGACCACACCACACTACTTACCAAACCAGACAATGCAGGTGTTGAGCTTCATGTTCTCTGCCAAAAAGCACTGAGATCCCCTATCACCACTGGAGAACCAACTAGGGCAACAAAGATAAATAGCCCAAACTTTAAAACTAGAAATGTATCCTAAATCATCCATACAGGATAATTGCATACACGTTCCCTACTTTACTTTTTTTCTAATAGAAGCCATATAGGCCAGTGCCATTGCCACATTAGGACCTCAGATCAACAGGTTGTGTATGTGACCAATCGTCTATAAAATGAAAATGTATATATCTCAGGTAATGTAAGACTGGTTTATTGTAGCCAGAAGATGAAGCTCTGATGGATTTCTATTTCACACCCTCTATGGATATACTTATATTTTCAGTGTTTCTCACACACACACATTCTTTTATTGTTCCATTTATATTTTCTGCCAGATAAGTAAAATTTTGCAATTTTGTGTCTGACTTATACATTAGATGGTTTTAAAGGGGTTGTGCCACCATTTAAATGTTATTTAATATAATTCAACATGAAAAAAATACTTATTTTTGTTATATATTTTTTGTTATAAAAATGCTGCAGTTGAGAGATATTCTTATAATTTCACTATAATAACGTCCCCTGGTGTTTACTACTGAGGTGGTCGCACATGCTCAGTTCCATTCTTCAACTGTGGCAAGTTGTATCTACTGTAAAGGGAATGACTGGGCACACCTAAAATATTTGGAACTAATATTTATTGAGGTAATTCGAATAATTGTAATTCTAAAATGACAGTATAAAATCAGGGTATAGCTTAAGTTACTGCCACACTATTTAACAGTATGCAGTCTGGATTAAAATAAAATAAAATAATTCTTATTAAAATAGAATAAATTAAAATTCTGTTTGATTGTGGTTGGGATGAAGCTGAATTGGTCACAAATTGTTTATACCTATCAGTCTCACCTCAACCCAATACAGGCAGAATAATACAATACATATGATATATAATGTATCTCAGTGGAAGAACAGATGAAAATAAAACAATATATTAGCGGAGAAAATACGTTAGCACTCCGGTGGCAATAGCATATAATAGCAGATGATGGTGGGATATGTAGTCAGGTGACAGTAAGATAAAATTCGCCTGACTTAAAAGGTTCCAAATATCCAGATGTATCAAAGGCGCTCAAATGTGGAAAAAGGCGCTCGCAAACACTTGCTGCCCATTCAAAGTAACAAGGTGATGTTATATAGTATATTTGCGGCAGTGAGGTATATCAATTCACTTAGTCATTGGCCTAGCGGCGTCCCGCTTTCGGTCCAAAATCAATCCAAGTAAGGCAGTAGATTAATGAAGGAACACTCTTACCGATGTTGGAGGTTGTCACAAGTAAGAGAAACCTCTGCCGTCTATCGAAACCTATTCCCGGTTTTCTTATCACTGTCAGGAGATTGCGGTTAGCAGTGTGGATCACCTGTTTCCAGTTAGATCACCGCACGAGATCCCGCTTGCTTTGAATCCAGATGAAGTCTCCCAGCCTTCCGGGTGGAGGTTTCAGACCGGCTGCACTTTATATGTTGATTCAGAGTTGTTCCTAGATTAAGTCAATGCGGAGTCAACTCTGAATATAAATATTAGTTCCAAATATTTTAGGTGTGCCCAGTCATTCCCTTTACAATTTTTATCTTTCTTAGCAGCGGGGTGACGCTGCAAGACTGAGAGCACCCTGGTTGGTGCATCAATCAGCCTGTGCATCCAACTAATATACTATTATTGAAGTTGTATCTACTGTTAGAAGCTGTGAAAGTTGGAGAGAGCTCCAGCTGAAAGGACACGTCCCCTGAGCTGCCAGCCTGAAGAGAACCTAGCAGAACAATTGGAGCAATGAAGTATTCTATTGCAATCTATTGTATAAATGATCAAAAGATCTCATACTCAAGTCCCCTAAGGGTAATGAGAATTAAAGTTAAAATATTAAAAATAAAATTCAAATCCCCCTTTTGCTATTTTACATTTAAAATAAATAAACATAATTGGTATCACCATATCTAAAACTGTCTGCACTATTACAATATAAAAATATGTTTCCTGTGCAGTGAATGCACAATTCATCATTTTATGGTCATCCCATCCCAACCAATAAGTGATTAAAAAGTCATATGTTCCCCAAAAATAAGTACCAATAAAAACTACAGCTTACCGTTTAAAAAAAAAGCAGTTCTGTAGACAAACATACGGCAGAGAGGATTAAACAAAAACTTAAAAATTCTAATTGGCCCTGTCTTTAAAGGCTTAATGATTTTAATTATAGACAATTTGATAAAAATGTAGTAGTTTAGAATGACAAATTGCTCTACTGATGAGTGTAGGGATCGGGAACTGTGCAGAACAGTGCGCAAAAAGTGCCAAATGATGCCAGTGTCGGAGCAGCAAAACCAATGCCCACATCATGCAAAACAGTGCCTAGAGAATTTCACACATTTTTAAGATATATTAAAAGGGTTTTCCAGGATTGGTGACTTTGCTTACATGCACTGTAGTCACCTTAATTGTACATACATGCCTACATTACCTTTATTTTCCTTTTCTGATGCCCCGTTTTCTAATATCCAAATTCTGAGCCGGAAGTGCAGTTTCTCTACAAGTTAGTGACGCCTCTTCTGCTTCCGCTTCACAAGGAGCCCAGTGACGTCACCGAACCCACGGACATTATTCAGAGAGCAGGGAGGGCGGGTAGTAGGCAGCAATAGGCTGCACTAAGTAACGCCCCTCTGGTCCGTTGACGTCACCGGCACACAAGAATAATATGCAGAGCGCAGGAAGGGATGTTTATAGGAGGTAACATTAGGGATATGTAACGCCCCTCAGGTCCAGTGACATCACAGGGCATTGCGCAGCCTTATCTATAAATATAGAGAGGAGGGATGTGCGGGCAGGAAGCGGAATATCAATGAGGGGTGAGGATGCACGGAGGTGTGGAGACTGATCTGACTGACAGCCCGGATGTTGCGATGCTGTGCTGCCTTGTGGGACCCACAGGAAGTTACCGCAGATATACACAAACATGTCAATATTCAGTAGGTGACCGTAGGAGCACTGGAGAAGTGCTAAAAATACAGGAACACAACAGAGGGACCTTGAATCAGCTAGACATGGTAAAATATCATGTTTTTTAAAAATCTATTTGATCCCGGACGACCCCTTTTAAGAATGTATGCATTCATCCTATTGGAATTCAGTAACTGGGTCTATGAGGAGATGGAAAAGAGAGTGTTATCCAGTGCTGTATGCTGTTATACAACTAGAGTTACATCCGCCACTACTGTAGAGATCCACCTCATGCTGCCTCCTTTAGGGTATGGCCATATGCTGTTTCCTGATGGAGTGGATCATAAAAGGAGAAAAAGTATACAGGACAGAGATTACTTTAAAAAAAATTAATTCACTCCTGGATTTCTTGTAAAATTTTGCAAAGCAGCCGAATAAAATTTTTGAGAATTTCATTCATCTCTAATTGTTAACATGCATTTTTTTATTTTCATGACCCATTTGTAATAAATTCCATGAAATACCTGTGGGGTTAAATGCTCACTGCATCCCTATAATCATTCCTTGAAAGGTGTCGTTTTCAAAATTAGGCCTTTTGGGGTGTTTCTTAGGGGTGAGTGGATGCGGTGCAGCAGTCTGAGCGGAGAGAAGAGGGGCTTGGGTTCTGCACGAGGGCGGGCTTGGGTACTAGATGGAGGCATGCCTGGGCTCCTGCATGCAAAAATAACACCCCTCTGAGCACCTTACTGGCTCATTTGCATACAAACAAACTTGTTTTTCAGAAGATAGAAAACAACAATCCATGAGAGAAAGTTACATCTGTAAATAAGGTACTAAGTGCTATAAGGCAATAGCTTTACTTGATTGTGATGATTAGAGATGAGCAAATTTCTCAAAAAGTTTATTCGGCCAGTTCGATCCAAATGTATTCCCTGCGAATCGTGATAAAGAAACTTATATTTCCGGGCTGCAGAGAGACTTTATAGTGGTGTAGAACACTGTGCCTTGCAGTAACACGCATAGGGAGTCTGTTGTGGTAGCGAAATAATACTGTGAGTCCGTATGACATGCAGATGACAGGTGTCGCTCTTAGAATCACTGCACACTTCACTTATTTGGGCAGTCACGTGGCCAAAACTGACCAAATAACTCAAGTATGACCTTAGCCTTACAGGTCGATGTTAGTGTCAGGAAGAAGCACACTCCTTTTACACCGTCATCAGCTGATTCCACATAGATGTCTACAGAACATGTTCTATTAAATGCTTATACAAGTAGAGCCCCCCTGACAGAGTGGAGAGGGTGTCAGCAGTAAGTTTGTCTTGACATCACTGATTAATTTGCCCTTCCTCTGATCCGTCAGTACAATAACCCACAAAAAACTGATCCTGACTGTGGAGCATCCGCCTGCACTCGGTCAGCATTTGCTCAATTATCCATCAGTACAGTATTGCTAATGCCCAATAAAACAGGAGTGGATCTAAAACAGATGACACGTGAATGGAATATTTGCATGTCTTCTGCATTTTGTACCCACTCCTGCTTTTGGCTACCAAATCATAAGCCGATTCTGATGGGACCACACAGGCCTTACAGCTGCTACACAGACAGTATCCGTTGTGCGTCTCATTTTTCCTTCCTTCTGACAGATTAGAAGACAGGTCAAATAAATGATGATGTCAGCCAGGCCGAAAGGCAAAATAGTGGCCCAGTCATGAAGTGGGGAAGGGGGGAACAGCATGAGAAGTACACAGAGTGGCCCTATGACATAGTGGTGAGGTGAAAGCAGCATGAGGAGACTGCAAAGTGGCCCAATTACAGAGTCTGGAGGTGGCAGCAGCATCAAGAGGAGGCCACTGAGTGGCACAATGACAGTGTGGAGGTGGCGGCAGCATCAGGAGGCCACATAGCAGCACAATGATAGAGTCTGGAGTTGGCAGCAGTATGAGGAGGCCACTGAGTGGCAAAATGACAGAGTCTGGAGGTGGCGGCAGCAGCAGTAACAGCATCAGGAGAAGGCCACCGAGTGGCACAATGACAGTCTGGAGATGGCAGCAGTATGAGGAGGCCACCGAGTGGCAGAATGACAGATTCTGGAGTTGGCAGCAGTATGAGGAGGCCACCGAGTTGCACAATGACAGAGTCTGGAGGTGGCGGCAGCAGCAGTAGCAGCATATGGAGAAGGCCACCGAGTGGCACAATGACAGAGTCTTGAGGTGGCGGCAGCAGCAGTAGCAGCATCAGGAGAAGGCCACCGAGTGGCACAATGACAGAGTCTGGAGGTGGCAGCAGTATGAAGTGAAGAGGCCACCGAGTGGCACAATGACAGAGTCTGGAGGTGGCAGCAGTATGAGGAGGCCATCGAGTGGCACAATGCTAGAGACTTGAGGTGGCGCCAGCAGCAGTAGCAGCATCAGGAGAAGGCCACCGAGTGGCACAATGACAGAGTCCGGAGGTGTAGGCAGCAGTAGCATGAGGAGACCAAAGAGTGGCAAGGTGACATAGTGTGCAGATGGCAGCATTAGCATCAAGAGACCACAAAGTGACCCGGTGACAGAGTGGGGAGGTGAATGGCAATGCCAGTACCCGCTGATGAAGGTGGGTGAAAGAAGGAGCACTTGGTATCAGATGTGTGAAACCGGTCTCTTTTGTCAAGGTTTGGGTGAGACGGCATGAATGATCTAATCAGATGCATCAGGCATAGGTGGGTGGAAATCCTGGCTGATCAACTCCTGATTCATCTTGACAAGTTCTTTTTGGGTAACTATAGCCCCTGCCGCACTAAACACCCGCTCTAATGCCACACTACTTGCCGGGCAGGACAGCTTTTCCAGGGAAAACTCAGCCAGTTGCTGCCACAAATCCAGTTTGGCTGCCCAGTACTCCAGCAGATATTGATGGCTGGCAGGATGCTGTCCAAGTATGCCATCACCTACTGGTTCAGGTGCTGCTCCAGGTCTACCTGCTGCTGCTGGTGAGTAGTTTCTTCACTATGCGGGTGAAGAAAGCTGCTCATCAGCAACTGTAGACTTAGGCTGCTGCTGATGGAGCTGGTACTGCTCCTGCCACCCCACCCGTTCCCAGTAGCCATGGCAAAGGTACATGAGTGCAGATGGCGCAGATAGGCTGCAGCCAACTGACTACATAGGATGTATCTGTAGTAATTAAGTTTGTCCTCCCTCTCACTGGGTGTAAAAAAGGCCCCAATGCGTCGGGCCATTTGTGCAAGTGACTCGGAGGGACTCCTGCCTCCATCTCCACTGCATACTGCCACGGTTTGTCTGAATCCTCTGTCTCGTCTTCCTCATCACCCTGTAGCTCCCCTGACTGCTCCTGCTCCTCCTCTCCTGTCAGCTGAGTAGAAAAACTACCCATTTCGCTACATATTACCTGTGCACCAATGTCCTTCCCCCCCTCCTCCTCCTCTTTCAGTTCAGCCCCCACAGGGTTCATGTGGCTGTGAGATCTAGGCGCCACGTCTCCTGTCCCCTGACCAGCCATTGTTGCCACCATCTGTTCCAGGAAATGAAGCAGTGAAGTGACGTTGTTTATCCTGTACTCCTGGCGACTGACAAATAACGTGGTGTCCTCAAACAGCCTAAGCAAACGGCAGGTGTCACTCATGAGCTGCCACTGGCTGACATCGAAGTTACACAGGGGAGTACTCCTATCCGCTTGGATCATCAAGAAATCATTGATGGCCTTTCTCTTTTCATATAGTCGGTCCAACATATGGAGGGTGGAATTCCAATGGATGGAAATTTCGCATATCAGCCTATATTGGGGGATGCCGTTCTGCCGCTGCAGCTCAAGGAGGGTGTGCTTTGCAGTGTACAAATGGCTGAAATGCATGCAAAGTTTCCTGGCTATCTTTAGGATATCTTGCAGATGGGTGGAAGACTTCAGGAACCTCTTGACAACCAGATTGAACACGTGTGCCATGCAGGGCACATGGCTCAGCCTTCCTTGATGCAGTGCCGACACATCCGTTGTTGTTCTTCCCGTTGTCGGTCACCATGGTTCCGATTTTGATTTGTCGTGGAGAAAGCCAGGATTCGATTTCTTGATGAATTACAGAGCAGTGAAGAGCAGTTCCTCCCCTGTGTGACTCCATTCGCCAAGGCAAACCAGGTGCAGAACAGCGTGACACTGCCGTACCCTGCACATGTGGTATGCTGGAGGGGCGCTGTGACTTATCCCTGCAGCAGAGGCTGAGGACATGGTGGAGGATGAGGAGGCAGTGGTGGACATTGTCATAGGACCAACGGCGTGACAATGTGGAGGCAGAAGCTATGTGATCTGGCCAAGTTGCTTGTGTGGCTGTGCAGGAACCACATTCACCCAGTGGGCTGTAAAGGACATGTATTGTCCCTGACTGTAGTTACAGCTCCACACGTTGGTGCTGCAGTGCACTTTGGCAGACACTGACAGGCTCAAGGACTGGCCCACCTTCTGTTCTACATATTTTTGCAGGGCTGGTACTGCCTTTTTCACAAAGAAAGGATGGCTTGGGACTCTCCACCTCGGATCGGCACAAGCCATCAGTTCACTGAAAGGTGCAGAGTCCACCACTTGGAAAAGGAAGGACAACAGCACCAGCAACTAGGCCTGAAGCACATTCAGCTTCTGCGCCGTTGAATGAGTGCACGCATACCTCTGTCTCTTGGGAATCGCTTTGGTGATCGATTGCTGACGGAATGACTGTCGAGGAGGAGGAGCAGGAGCATCTGGACCAGCAGAAGATGAGAATGACAGACAGCTCCCTTTGGCTGAGGTGGTGAAGTCTTGACTGCCTGAGACCTGGTGAGTGCCACTGGGTGATGCAGCGGTTGCTATGGCAGGCTGGATCACAACATCGGAGCCACGGTTCTCCCAGGCCAGTTTATGGTGAAGCTGCAAACGTTGACGCAGGACCGTGGTGCCAACATTGGCACTCTGGCAACTCTTCTCCTTCTGCCCACAGATTCTACATACTGTAGGCCTCCTCTGGCGGCTTAACAAAAAACTGCCACACCACCGAGAAGGTGATTTTCCCCCAACAGTCCGTACTGACTGACTGCTACCTCCGCTACAACTGTGAACCACTGCACCACTACTTCCCGGGCAGGTAAGCTGCTGCGAAGCAGGTGGTCTACCTCGGGCACGTTTGGCTCCTGACCTCCCACTGCTGCCACCCTGCTGACTCCCAGTCATGCTACCGCCTACCACCTTGCTGGCTCACCTGCTGCCTCACGGGCAAGCTGCCATCCTCTTCTCCTGATGATGAAACCCCTTCTGCACCTGGCTCCCAAGTGCAATCGGCTTCATTATCATTGAGTAGTGTCTGCGCGTCACTGATGTCCTCCTTAATGGTCTCTGGGTCAGGAGCCTGACCAGTCGCAACACCACCTCCCACGCCACTCTCCTCATCACTACTTGCCCACCTAGTGGAGAAAGCGGCGGATGTCTCCTCCAGATCTTGGCTGGGCAAGTAGCTGCTGACTGTCGTCTAGTAGCTCGTCCTCCCTGTATAGTGGAGCTGAGCCCACAGCATACAATACTTCTGTGGCTTAGTGAACAGCAAAGGACAGAGGCAGGTTGAGGACAGGTGAGGGCAGAGGACCTGCTACCCGGTAATGCCAAATAAGGGTTGTGTCTGACGAACCCACCGACTGTTGGCTGAGGGTGTCTGATGTCACTTGGGATAAAGTGGATGACTGAGTTAACCAATCCAGAACCGCTGGGTTGCTGGTCAAGACACGACTGCTAGATGACTCCGGGAGCTCAGGCCTCTCACTCCGACTCCTGCTGCCATGCCCCCTTACACTTCTGCGACCGCTGCCTGCGCCAGAAACATTTAGTCCTCTGCCATTCCTCTGTGCATGGCCTGGCACTTCTCTATCTGACATACTTTTAGCTGAACTAAATAAATTAAAAGCAAATTAAAACACCCCTAAAAGCGATGAATATATTTTTCTTTCTGTACTGAAATAGGCCACTTAACGCTTTCACTACATAACTTGTAAGAAGGTACAAGGAGTCATCGTGGATAATAGGTACGTGTCACAGAGGTTCCTGGCCTTGGTGGAGTAAGAGCAGGTTTTTATGCAGCTGTTTGACACCTTAATACTTAGTATGGCTGTATAGCTGATCCGGGATGGCTCTTACTGGAAGTAGTCAAAGTGCTGGGTGGGTGACTACTCCTCATGTTCCAGGCCGGGTTTTGCCAGGCATAAAAACCAGCCAGCACTGCCAGGTGAGGAGGATTACCTCTGTCTTACAGTGGAGCTCAGGAGGTGTGTGTGCTGGGATCTGAGCCTTGTGCCGTGCTGGAGGGCTAAGACCCGTCTGTAGGGAAACGGGCCCCCTAAAAGCCTGCTATGGACTGCTGGAGGCAGAACTGTCAACAAGGTGAATTTTGCTATGTGGACTTTCCATTGTGTGTGAACTAACACCAAGACTCCAAAGTGACGTTTTGTTTTTGCTTTATGTGTGAATAAACACAGAAGTTTGATTAAAGAACTGGTAATTTGCTTCTGTACTGCGTCCACACACCCTGTCTACCAGAGCGGTGTAGGATGCATGCATGAGCAGTGAGGCTGGCGTGAACGCCGATATTTTTGGGTTCTGCATTTTTCCAGGCACAGTTGTATGTCGTACATTAAACAAGCTGTATTACAACCAGCTCCCCACGACCAAATGGAGGCTATTGTGAAGGCCCTCATGGAGGCTTATCTGCAGCAGCGAGAGACAAACCTGCACCAACAAAAGGCTAATAAGCAGCAGCAGGAGACCAACCAGTTGCTGCTACAACATGTGATGGCTTTGCAGACAGCAGGAGCAACCCTGAACGTCCACGATGCCCATAAAGCAATCCGTGCTGCGATTCCTAAGATGACCCCTGCAGACGACATTGAAATATACCTGGCGATGTACGAGAAAGTGGGCATCATGGAGAAGCTACCCCGAGACCAGTGGGCTGAGGTCGTCGCTCCGTTCCTGGCATCCAATTCCCAGCGAGTGTATTTCGACTTGCCGGACAATCAAGACTACCAAAAAGTAAAGGGTGAGATTTTGGCAAGACTGGGGGTGAATGTATTGGTCCTGGCCCAGCGGGTACATCAGTGAGGGTTTAAGCCGGCAGAGCCTGCGAGACCCTAGTATTATGACTTATTCAACCCTTTGCAAAAGTGGCTACAGCCTGATGTGCTGAGTCCCACAGCTATGCTTGATAGACTATTGGCTGATAGTTCTGTAGGACTCTGCCAACCCCTCTCCAGCACTGGATTAGCCAGGTGTCTCCTGGCAATGCCCTGGAAATGGTGGACCTGGTCGAGCGCTACGAGGCTACTAAGAATCTTACGGGGAGTTATTTTGGGAGGGGGGCAGTAAAACCCTGTAAATCTCCATCCCAGACCCGGCAACTTGTACCAACCAAACCCACCCAGGATGTACCTCTTACGAACCTGGCTCCGATAGTCTGCTGGCAGTGTCAAGAGCATGGCCATGTAAGAGCTGAGTGTCCACATCAAGTGGAACCCATGGATGGTATTTTTCTGTTTTGGACCTCACCAAAGTGTACTGGCAGGTGCCCTTAACGGAGGCTGCCAAAGAGAAAACTGCCTTCATCACACCTGAAGGGCTGTATCAATACAAGGTGCTATGCTTTGGGCTGCATGGTGCCACCACCACTTTTCAACAGCCTAGGGACATTGTGCTGCGTCCGCATCATTGGTACACTTCGGCTTACCTGGATGATATTGTCATCCACAGTACCAACTGGAAAAGTCACCTACCCAAAGTGCAGGCTGTAGTGGACTTCTTTCGGAAGGTGGGACTAACCGCTAACCCCAAAAAATGTGTGATGGGGTTAGAGGAAACTAAATACCTGGGGTATGTCATTGGGCGCGGAGTGATCAAACCCCAAGTGAACAAAATAGAGGCGATAAGAAAATTGTCCCTGACCTGTCACCACTAAACAATTAAAGTCATTTGTAGGAATGATAAACTATTACAGTATATGAGATTTATTCCCCACTTTGCTACTGTAGCCGTGCCATTGACAGGGTTATTGAAGGGACGCAAGTCAGTGATGGTTCACTGGAGTGACCGGGCGGAAGAGGCTTTCTCCGCTTTGAAGTCGGCTCTCAGGAAGTCAACGGGGAGGAGCATCCCGTTGTCTTCCTAAGCCGCAAGCTCACCCCAGCCGAGACAAGGTACAGTATAGTGGAGATAGAGTGCCTGGCTATCAAGTGGGCACTCAAAGTCTCTCTGCTTTTATTTGTTGGGGAAAACATTCCGCCCGGTGACTGACCACTCCCCTCTCAAGTGGATGAGCCAGGCCAAAGAGAGAAATGCCAGAGTCACCAGGTGGTTCCGGTCCTTACAAAACTTTAAGTTCTCCGTAGAGCAGAGGACAGGCCGGTTGCAGAAAAACACGGATGCCTTGTCCCAAGTATACTGTATGACATGTGTTCACCCCCTCAAGGTTGAACAAAGGGGGAGGTATGTAAGAAGGTACAAGGAATCATTGTGGATGATAGGTATGTGTCACCGAGGTTCCTGGCCTTGGTGGAGTAAGAGTCGGTTTTTATGTGTCAGCAGCAGTTGCTGTTTGACACCTTAATACTTAGTATGGCTGTATAGCTGATCCGGGGCGGCTCTTACTGCGAGTAGTCAAAGTGCTGGGTGGGTGACTACTCCCCATGTTCCAGGCTGGGTTTTGCCAGGCATAAAAACCAGCCAGCACTGCTAGGTGAGGAGGATTACCTCCGTCTGACAGTGGAACTCAGGAGGTGTGTGCGCTGGGATCTGAGGCTTGTGCCATGCTGGAGGGCTGGGACCAGTCTGTAGGGGAAACAGGCCCCCTAAAAGCCTGCTATGGACTGCTGGAGGCAGAGCTGCCAACAAGGTGATTTTTGCTATGTGGACTTTCCATTGTGTGTGAACTAACACCAAGACTGCAAAGTGACGTTTTGTTTGTGCGTTATGTGTGAATAAAACTGGAAGTTTGATTTAAGAACTGGTAATTTGCTTCTGTACTGTGTCCGCACACGCTGTCTACCAGAGTGAAGCCACATAAACTGCAGAAGTGAAATGCGTATATATTTAGCTTTTTGTACTGAAATAGGCCACTAAACTCTTTCACCACAAATAACTGCAACAGTGAAGTGTGTATATATTTTTCTTTCTGTACTGAAATACAGTAGGCCACTAAATGCTTTCACCACAAATAACTGCAATAGTGAAATGTGTATATATTTTTCTTTTTCTACTGAAATAGGCCCCTAAATGCTTTCACCACAAATAACTGCAACAGTGAAGTGCGTATATATTTTTCTTTCTGTACTGAAATAGCCCACTAAATGCTTTCACCACATATAATTGCAACAGTGAAATACGTATATATTTTTCTTTTTGTACTGAAATAGGCCACTAACCGGTTTCCCCACAAATAACTGCAACAGTACTAGCTAATTAGAAGTTAGCAATTTTCCACAGTTACCATAGGGTTTAAAGAAGAACATGTTTTGGAGGGAAAAGGCCAGACTTGTTTACCACCAAAACCAGACAGACTGACCTTTTTAATGTGTTGTTTAGTTCTGTTATTATGTCTGAAACCCTGTTTTTGTCTAGAAAAACTGCTGTGTCGTTCCTGTTGAGTATCATTGAAGCTCTAATGCAAGTCTATGAGAGATGGGAGTTGTGACATTGTATTTTTTCGTGCTGAGTTTCTCCAGCCCTCCCACTAGAAGGTTATAATTCAGCCAGAAACTGTATATAAGAAGAGCAGTGAGCGTTCTGCAGTTAGGGAACAGTGTTTAGAAGAGGACACTCTGCCAGACTATTGAGTAACCGGAAGAAGACACTGAGACGGGAATACTCTGCCACAGACCCTAGATCACCAGCCTTTGGCCAGCGAGAGAAAGGGATAGCTAGCTCAGACCTTTTCTCAGCATCAAACCCTTCTTCTGCCAGGGAGGACACTGGAGAAGTCAGCTCAGTGCACTGCCTGTATTGTTTTGCACCTGAATGCCTCCAGTAAAGAATCACACTGTTTACTGCAGACCCTGCCTCTCTGGACTTATTTCCAATTGGGGTGCACCACCTGTTACCATTCCTTCCAGAGTGCAGCAACATGTGGTGACACCTGCGACACACAGCAATGGCCATGGGTTCCTTAAAGCTAATTTTTTTTTGTGATGCCATGTGCAGTGAAATAAGAAGGGTACAGGGCCCCTTTTAGTGATTAAGTAAATGGTACCCAGGTGTAGGAATTCCGGAGAGGTCTAGGGTGCCCTAAATGTCCCTTAATGTTGTTGCATGTGTCACGGTGCTCCTACCAGGATACGCTGGAACCCAGGTGTTGTTGTCTGAAGCAGAGCAAATAGAGGAAATAATTGAGGGATTTGAAGAAATAAATGGAGTCCAGACCTTGGGATGAAGTTGATAATAGCTTTACTTTGCATAAATGTTTCTCCAACAGTTTCAGACTTGGTCTTGGTTCCAGCAGGCGTTAGCATTACTGTGGCAGGCAAACTCCTCACTGCTACATCTGTCGCTCTCTGGGTCTGCTGTACAGACAGGATAGCTTAATAACTTAGCTTCCTCTGTGTGCTGTACTTAACTTTGTAGTCTGATCTGTCTCTAGATCTGTCCAGGGAAAACTTTCTCCTCCTGGCTTCAGAGCTGAGGTCTCCATTTCCAACAGAGTTGAAAGTGCTTTAGCTGACCTAGACATAGCACGTCCAGTAGGGAAGTGCACCTGCTTCGTTCCCCTAGCAGGGGGTAAGCTGAACTAACTCTAAATTGAACTCCCCCATCCCTGCAGCAATGGGGACAAGCCCACCACACCACAGGGGGGGGGGGGGGTTAGAATGGAAAAGAAGGTTCCACTCTCTGTACCTGTAGCTCTGCCATTTATGCTGCTACCTGCGGGTGAACCAGGCATATAACACGTGAACATTTACATAACAAGATTGTGAATGCACATTGTACAGGACCTGGGAATAAATACACAGAATTAGGTTAACCATAGGAGATAGTAGTGAGGTGCAGAAGTAGTAATGCCACTCTGGGGAGTTACACACCTTGACAGTGTCCGGGGGACCAAGTATAGCGTTGGTGCCACCCCAAACCCGGCCACTGCACCAGTTTGAAAAATGCAGGATTTTTTACTTTATGAGATGCACCTTTTTCTCTTAAAAGTGTGTGTAGGGGGAAGGGGGAATAATAGTGATCGATTCCATTACGGTAGCGCTCACTAGTATGCAGTAGGTGTGGGTAGTGAAGCGCTGCTACCACTGGTTGTACTCACCACCCCTGGGCTACTCCAGGCTCGCACTGCACTGTCCTGACTACGTATAGCATCGGAAAACACGGTGCGCACTATGACCTGACACTGTGCATACTTACCGTACTTATTTTTGGTCTAATCTGAGGTTTGATATGGGGGTCTGATATTGGAGTCTGATATGAGGGTCTGATCTGAGATCTAATATGGGGGTGTGATATGAGATGGTTTTTATTATGTGAGTTAAAAAATAGGTCATTTTCTGATGACTCATTCCTTTTATGACCAAAATAGGTTTTGTCCTGAAGGGGTCATCCGGGAATTGATATTGATAACCTATCCTCAGAATAGGTCCTCAATATCCCAGGATCTTCACCGATCAGCTTTGTGAAGAAGCCAAAGCACTCAGTGAGGCCTTAGACCTCTTCCTGGACCAATGAGGTCACAGTGCGTCAGTCAAATGGCCTAGGTGCAGCTGAGTCCTATTAAAGTCAATGGCTGCCAGGAGGCTGCATCTCTCACTGAAGTGCTGTAGCTTCCTGAAACAACTGATCGTCAGTGATGCCGGGACTCGGACCTCCAATGTGATATTGATGACCTATCATGAGGATAGGTTATCAATATCAGTGCCTCCATAACCCCTTTAAAGATTAAGCCTATTTTGGGCATAAAGGGAATGTGTTATCAGAAAAGGGATTTTCTTGTTATAATGATTTTTAAAGAGGACCTTTCACCAGGAAAAAGTATGTAAACTGACTATACCGACGTGTAGAGCGGCGCCCAGGGATCCCCCTGCACTTACTGTTATTCCCGGGCGCCGCTCCGTTCCCCGGTTATAGCCTCCGGTATGTTCCTAGTTAGGCTCCACCCAGGGGAACCTGCCGCGGTCTCTTTCTCCTATGCTGTAGCGCTGGCCAATCGCAGCGCTCAGCTCATAGCCAGGCTATGAACTGAGCGCTGCGATTGGCCAGCGCTACAGCATAGGAGAAAGAGACCGCGGCAGGTTCCCCTGGGTGGAGCCTAAGTTCCCCTGGGTGGAGCCTAACTTGGAACATACCGGAGGCTATAACCGGAGAACGGAGCGGCGCCCGGGGATAACAGTAAGTGCAGGGGGATCCCTGGGCGCAGCTCTACACGTCGGTATAGTCAGTTTACATACTTTTTTCTGATGAAAGGTCCTCTTTAAGCAAGTGTCCGCAGTCTGCTTACTGAAAGAAAAGATTCATACTTACATGTCCCATGCAGACCCAGTCATCTGTGTTGCATCCACTATTTACATCTTCCCGCACAGTTTACCTCCACTGGTGCATGGGCATGGTCACATGCACTGGTCCAGCCAATGACTGGCTTCAGCAGTGATGTGGCCACAAGCAGGACATCTCCTCCGAAGCTAGTCATTGTCTAGAGAGGTATATGTGACCATGTCCATGCACCACCAGATGTAAACAGCGCAGGCACCAGTAGAGGGAGACATCGTGGTGGACCATAGTGCATGGAACAACATCGTGGTGGACCATAGTGCATATGAATCTTCTTTGTAAATTTTATTTTTATTAGTTTTTAAAACAAGACAAATAAAACTTTTATTAACAGTGCACAAGGTTCAATTCACCTAAAGTAATATAATAGCGGAATTCATATATATGAATCTTCTGAGTTAGCAGGCAGGCTGTGGGCTACATATGATCACCTACAGTTATGCGTATGTGGGTTAAAAATGTTTACTGCTTCTCGTCACCTCAGTGCGGGTTACTTCATGTGAGGCGCTTTGAACTCACAGTCATAGTTACACCCGGCTTAAATTTTTTTGTTTCCAGGGTACAGTGTTAGGCCTCATGCACACGGCCATCGCCTGGTTGTGGCGGTATTGCGGTCTGCAAACAGCGGGTCCACAATATGCGGGCACCGGCGGTGTGCTCCCCGCATCACGGATGCGGATCCATTCACTTGAATGGGTCTGCAATCTGGAGCTGCTGTGCAGAACGGAGGCGCGGAACCCCACGGAAGCACTATGGAGTGCTTCCGTGGCGTTTCTGTCCGTGCCTCCACACCGCAAAAAAATAGAACATGTTCTATTTCTTTGCAGTGCAGACGGATCACGGACCCATTCAAGTTGAATGGGTCTCAATCCGTTACGGCCGCCGCATGGACGTTGCCCTTGCATTGGGGACCGCAAATTGCTGTACCCAATGCACGGAACGGCCGTGTGCCTGAGGCCTAAATCTTCTTTCTGCTTTTCAGTAGTTTTTTTTGGGCCGTAGATTACAATGAATGTTTGTCTGTTGTTTTTACTGAGGCAACATCAAGGTCCTTGAGATGAATATTACACATCCCACTGAGGAAAATATAACAGCCACATGGCAGACATCAGGAGAAGGCTAGGCTTATTAGTGATATAGGACACTTTACTCTTTGGTCGTTCTGGTGGGCACTCAGTATATGGTGGCAAACATGCTGCATATGCCATGACGTGTGCTACATAAGTTTCTTCATGCACACTATGGAAAAGATGAGCCATGGGACCTTTGGCAAATATTGCAACATCCTCCCCTCCATGAGTCTCTGAACCCAGCGGTACTGCAGCCTGTTGCATATAGTTCTTGTCCTCTAAAATACAAAAAAAGTCCATGAAAATGCTATAGGGTATTAGGAGCTACCTCTGGAGACACAGAATAATGACATAACACCATTTTGGATCCATTACTGATACATCCTACAACACTTCAAATGACAATGTATGAACATGCTCTGTTGTGTTGGTTCTTGGCAGAAATTGAGCTCACATGGATTACATTATAATATATATATATATATATATATATATATACCTATGACACTGGCATCTGTGTTGGTCCCATGTTCATATGTGCCCGCATTGCTGAGAAAAATAAGTTTTAATACATGCAAATGAGCCTTTAAGGGGGAATGGGGGTGTTACACAGTTACTTCTAGAGGCTCTGCTCTCTCTGCAACTGCCGGTGTGAACATGTTTTCACTGCCTGGCCCTGCTAATCAAAGTGGAGAGGGTGCAGCAGTTGCAGAGCCTCTAAGTGTAACAGCAATGCCCCCTTTCTCCTGGAGCAGAGATGGCCAACCTTGAGGCTCTCCAGCTGTTGCAAAACTACAACTCCCAGGATGCCCAGACTGCCTACAGCAGGGCATGGTGGGAATTGTAGTTTTACAACAGCTGGAGAGCCGCAGGTTGGCCATCCTTGTCCTAGATGCTCATTTGCACATACTAAAACATCATTTTTCTCAGCAATGCAAGCACATATGAACATGGGACCCACACAGATGTCTTTAGCTACCAAGAGCACATGCAACAGGTCAGCCAGTATCATAGGTACAAATCTGTTTACAGATGCCCTTTAACTTGTACTTAAAGGGGATGTCCCATAAACAATATTCTACAGTTTTCAAACCAGGACCTGGATCTGAATTATTTTGTAATTGTATGTAATTAAAAACTAAAACTTTTGCATATAGCACCACCTGCCATTAGTTTTTCATTTATTATTTCTTTGTCCTGCTCACTGAAGGCCGAACATGCTCTGTTTCATCCTTCAACTTCTTCCTGAACTGTGATGTGATGCAGGGACACGCCCCTGAGGGGCAGCAGAAAAGACACTCCCCTTCAGCTGTCAGCTTGGCATAAATCTAGCAGAGCAATGAATGGGGAGATCTGTGGATCCATGTGAGGTACAAGGCTGGTTCTAGCCATCATGTGCTATATGATGGCTGATTTTTCTTTTTTTACATTAGTCATAGTTCCCCTTTAAAGGGAATCTATCACCAGTTTTATGCTGCTAGGTTTTATCAGCTCCAGCACATGCCAATGAGTCCTGATATTCATGAGCTCATGGCTCTCCCCACCCACCTGCCTCTGATTGACAGTTTTTTCCATATGAATCAGCAGCAGGTGGGTGGGGAGAACCAGGAGCTCATGAATATGAGAACTCATTGGCATGCACTTGAGCTGTTTAGCACAAGATTGTAGCAAACTGGCAGTTAAAGAAAGTGAGCCAGCATTCTGCTAAGGAGACCTGTTTATGTTCCCCTTAGTTAGGACACCATAAAACTGCTGACAGATTCCCTTTAATGACAATGCTCCTACAATAGAATGCCGGCGGGGGGGGGGGGGGGGGGGGGGTTGTTTCTCTTTATGGAGAGTGGGTAGTTAGTTAGTAAAATTATGCAAATTAGCTTTCTTTCCAAAAAGAGAAGAAAGCTGCACCTAGTGCCACCAGATGTAAGGTAGCTATCCTATAAGTCAGTGTCCATAATATTTCTGTACAGTTCTTACCACTTATAGTATTATTAACATCGGGACGTCCTTCTGGTGTAATAGAAAATCCTGGGCCATTACCATACAAGATGGATGTGTAAGACTTGTTATCAATGGCTTTTTTGGGAGCTAGACCTACAAGAACACAACAAAAAACATGTTATCTTCTTATTTTATGCTCCTGTTATTCTGATTCATTGTTAGTCTGATATTTGATGACTTTTCTTGGATTTAGGCATATATCAGTAACCTCCTGCAGATCCAAACATTTGCTTTTGTCACTCACAAACTCTCATTGTAAAATAATGGACCATTCTTTGGTATCCATCAGGCCTAGGTGAGTTTATGGATACATTCAACTCATGTGGCAGAAGCACTTAGATTTTCTTCTTTTAAATCCCTGTTAAATATCAGTTATTGGCCTCTTCCAGTAAATACAGCAACATGGAGAGGAGACAAGGATGGGGCATGTGGTAGTGGGTATAGTGGTGGTGGTAGTAGTGCGCATCTTTTCTTTGTTTGAGGCCCACCCTGGCATTGGAGCTCCTTCCTGGTGGTAGTTGGGGTGAACAGTTTGGTTGAGTGCAAGGCATAAGTGGAGATGCAGGACCGGTGGGTGGATGATGTCAATAATCAGGCCCGTTGGTTGCAATAAATTCTTATATTTACTGCGTATATGATAGTAGTAGAAGTATATACAGCAAAAGGCACAGTTGAAAAGTATATTACAGTGTAGTCTTTCTCCCAATAACAATGTATAGGCAGTGACAATGATGGAGGTTGTATTACTCCCTGTGTTTCCTTCTAAGGACACTTTTCAGTCTTGCCAGACAACCAAAGGTGTGTGGGGTTTTTTGCTCTGGTAGACAGGCTGGAGGACGCAGTATAGAGGCAATCACAGTCTTTAACTTAAACAGTTCAGAGTTTATTCACACATAAGGAAAAACAAAATGACCGTTTACAGTCTTGGTGTTTGTTCACACCATGCAATGTCCATAAACCAAAATCTTTACCTGGTTAGCAGTTTTCCATCCGCAGTCCACAGGAGGCTTTAGGGGCCTGTTTCCCGGCATGTGGCTCTCAGCCCTTTAGCACGGCACAAATTCACAGGTCCCAAAACACAGAGACTCCCCAGCTTTTCTGTCAGATGGAGGATAAACCACACCTAGCTGAGACTGCTGGCTGGGTTTTATATAGACCAAAAAAGACCCGGCCTGGAGCGTGAGGAGGAGCCACCCATCCAGCACTTTGGCAACTCCCAGTAAGAGACGGCCCGGATTGGCTTTATAGCCATACTAACAACAAAACAGTGTCAGTCAGCACTAGCTGCCACTGACACTTAAAACTACTGGCTCTTACCTCACTGAGGCCAGGAATCTCGGTGACACATACCTTCCATCAATGACGGCCCCTTGCTGCTTCCTACCGTGTGCTACACTGTTCTTGTTAACTCTATGTGCAACTCCTTGGCTGACGAGTGCAGATTTAAGATATGGATGGCCAGTCAGTTTCAAAATGTGGTAGGTGCTGAAACAATATATCCTTCCTACAGCAGCAAAGTCTGAATGCCATAAACAAGCAAATACATTGATGTCTAAAGCATGCATGGCCTGGATGGTTCTGGAACTTCTACTCTGTCTGGTCTCTTTCCTTCAGGAATACTCTGGTGGTAGAGTTGCTGCTTTGACAGCTATAATATCAGAGACAAAGGTTCTCTGGACTTGAGCCTGGTCTACAGGAACTCAGGAACTCTCTCACATACATACTTCCTGTAGCTCTGCTCAGACTAGACTTCTCAACACTAACTAACCAGGGGGCAGACCAAGTCCATCACCCTGACAACATAAACTGTCAATATTAAACCTATATGTTGCCCATACATTGCTATTAGGTTCAGACAATCCACAGAAAGACATATGCTTTTAACAATAAATTACATTTAACTTGGCAACTTTAAATTCATTATTTTGGCAATAATTAAAGGGGTTGTGCAGCCTGTATATATTGATGACCTATCCTCAGGATCCTCAGGGGTTACTTCCTCTTTATTACAATGATCATTACAGTTTTTTGGTACTGCACTGTGGTATTTTGTTCTGCTATGACAGTATCTTGTGCTGCATTGTGGTATTTTGTTGTGCTGGGACAGTATTTTGTGTTGCACTGTGGTATTTGTGGCCCTGCCTACTTATATCTGCCCCGTCCATTTATGTTGGCCCCGGCTAGTTGTGTTGCCCAGCCTTCTATCAGTTTGGACCCGACTACACGAGGTGAGTGAATTTTAGATTTTTTTCCAGAGCAACTTTAAAGGAGTTGTCTCATCTCAGACATTATTGGCATGTTGCTAGGATATGCCACCAATGTCAGATAGGTGAAGGTCCCATCTCTGTGACCTGTTCCTACCTCCAGAACTGGCCTCCAAAGTGAAGGAGAGCACACTGTGAAAGCACGACCACTCTTCATTCACTGCTATCGGAGTTAACAAAATACCCAAACGCTGACTCTTCTGAAAATAGCTGAGAACACTCGCAGAGTTAGGACCCGCACCTATCTTGACATTGGTAGCATATCCTACCAATATGTGACCAATGTCTGACATTAAACAACCCCTTTAAGTTTCCAGTCCACACCTGGATCTTATATTTATATCTTCAAATACAAAAAAGGCATGTCTGCTTCTATAAAGCTTTGTTTCTATGAAAAGTGTTCCATTAAGTATCCTGCCAGTTATGCCTCCTAACAATCTATGTATTATGCAATATTTGTTTGAAGCTAATATTTTGGGACTGGTGATTTTATTAGAATAAAAAAAAAAACACTCTCACCAAAGATGCTGCTGCCCCTGTAAGTGTAGCCACCAAAACTGAAAACATGGGAATGGTCAGCAGTGACCACAGTCAATGTTTCTTCTTCATCTGTCAGCTCTCCAGCCCTTTTTATCGCTCGATCAAACATGACTCCTTCCATTAGCGCCATTTTGGCCAATCCATCATGGTGTCCATGATCTATTCTACCACCTATAAACAATAATGGGAACATTGATTTCATTTCTTCAAGAAAAGTCAAACCAGCCAATATCATAAAGACCCATAGTAAAGCTATAATGCTGTAAAGTTATCAATGGGAAAATAAATAAAATTGTGTTGGCAAATATTGCAAATGTTATCTTTTTCTCACTTTTTTCACTGGAGTCACTCACTCCCCAGACTGTAATTTCTGCACAGCAAACGTAGGTAACATAGACTTTAGGCTTTATGACACTTTCAGGCTGGCACATACTGTACATAAAACTTTCCAACTTGGTCACATAAAAAAGTGTATTGGATAGTACATATTTCTGATATTAGACAGGCACACCAAATCAGGGGAGAGGAAGAGTGGCACACAGCTCAGTAGCAGGGATGGGCAAGTACTAGTTGACCATTGGGAAGCCATCTCTGGGTTCCCATATCAGAAGAATGGGGTCCTTTGATTTGTTTGATACTCCACATAGGAGTATATAAGTTAGAGATGTGGCCGTTGTCCCATAAGGCTCTTTCAATTGTCATTTATTAAGTTGTGGCTGAGCTGTGACCACAACACTCAGAATATTCAAAGGACAGAGTCGCATGCATGTATGATCTTCTCCACTGCTACTGGACATGGATACCTGTAAGATGCAGATGCAGGCTTCTCAGCCCCTTCTCTCTCCTCCCCAGCAACTGCTTCCACAAATGTACTAAAAACTATTGATTTTACCATTTCCCTGCTCATTTAATCTACTGCCAGCACTGATCGCTGGAAGCCCACTCACCTCTATCTTCCTAGCACATCTGTGGTTAGCATTAGGAAGATAGGAAGAAGAGCGAGTGGCAGCGATCAGCGCTTACAGAAACCATACAGGAATGTAGCACTCTTACTGTCGGTGCTAATCACTGCAGCCCTGCTCCTCTCTTATCTTCTAAGCACTAACCAGAGACTAATTTGGAAAAGAGAGAGGAGCAGGGAAGCATGTGCCATAGCCCAGGAGCAGCGGGAGCAGAGGATGTCAGTGGTAGTGGCTCTGTATGTTGCAGCCAATCACAATGGCTTTCCTCACACTGTTGCTCCCTAGGGCCATGCAGTTAAAGGAGGGTGCAGGGCACACCCTGGTTCTGGGGGCTCCTGTCTGATGTGAGTCAAGGTGCCCGTGATGTTGAGTGTTTGTATGGGTGCAAGTGCAGCATACGGGTTGGCTACCCGACACTGCTAGATTGTAATGTGTATTTCCCTTTAAGCCAGTCAGCCCGGTTACCGGCAATCCTTGTCACAACCAGCAGAGGGAGCCCCCAGTTCAGTATAAATAGGCTAGGGCCTAGCTCAGGAAGGCAGAAGTTTCTAGACTCAGTGCTGAGAGGGTAGAGTAAGCCCTGTAACCGGATTCCAGTTCTGAGGAGAAGGTTCCCCTCCTGAGTCCGTATTCATAGAAGCAAGAAGGGCATAGTTAAACAGCCTGAAGACCCAGAATACAACAGAAGGCGAGTCTAATCAGCAAGAGGTACTCAAGGTAACAGAGGAGGTACTTGATAAAGACAGATTCAAGGATACGCCAGAGCTAGGGCATCAGACCTTGGAGAATAAGTCACATGTTTCAGGATCAGTCAGGAATAGAGTGCAAGCCTCCTGTACTACAAGTCCTGTGTTTAACCCTCTGAAAATCACCTTGCTATTTCCGGCCTGTCTGTAACTTATGCAAACCCACTGTCTTCATATGCAAATCAACTGTCTTCAATGGAACTGCGTTTCCACCTATGTCCATGCATGATTATTGTTGAAATCCAGTAAAGTTCCAGTTTTGGTTGGCTATCACGTGGTTACTCCATTATTCCACATAACATTACACGGCGTGTCACCGTTCAATTGACACTGGCGTCACGAACATTTATGAACTGCCTGTTCCAGTCGCTGCCCAGATTGAAGACGACAGTGAATCCCAGGTTAGTGGGTTGCCCTGCAATACAAAGCCCAGCATACCTAAAGCTACACTACTGACCCCCTGGGACACTGCACAAGGTAGGTTGTGTGGAGTGCAATAGCCAGCGTTTGGTGCATCAGGTCAGACATAACAGAACAAATGTCTCTTTTACTTAAGTGCAAAATGGTAAAAGTAGTACATCTAATTATAGCAGACCCAGTTCTAACTGTACACAATGCAATTTGATGTATGGATATTGGCAATGATAGGAGTTATGGCCCTCTTCGCTATTTGTCTCAAGTCTCCTCCTGCAGAATCTATGGTGGCTAATAGTCCTCTTGCATGGTATAATATTCACTGTGGGATACAGGGTTTTAGAGATACAACTGGCCAATTCGTGTCCAAGTGTCAAGGATATTTTAACAGAGTGCCTCACTGCAGTAAAGTCTTAGCAGCTTTTGGTAGTAGGTTACCTTACTGGCTCCAATGCTCGCCATGCAGATTTTAAGTTATCCAGTTATCTCCTTTGTCTTTCTCCTTCTCTCTTTCTGTAGATCATGGATTCAAGAAGGAAAAGAATTGGTGGAGCGCCCGATTATGAAAAGGAGAAGGGTAGAAGGTAGTGGCCCCCGAAGTTCTATATTCTTTCTATGTGGTGTAGAGGCAAAAACCCTAAAAGTCCAATGTGAGGAATCAGGGAAAAAAGGAGGGACCACAGTAAAAAAACACAGTGACAGGGTGATCGGCAGATGCACAGATTGCCCGACTATTCACGTGTAGTGGATAAAGAGAGGGGCTTTTGATAAAAGCAGCAGATAAAATGTATATATTATTAAAAGCAATTATGTAAGACTGATAAAGTCTATATAGGAGAATAGAACCCAGTAGGGTGTATATATACACTTTGTGTATTACTCACTTCACCAGGGAGGGTGCAGCAAGATAAACTCAAGACACTTGACGCCAAGCCCTCCCTCGCCGAGGTCGCCTGTAGAATATTGGTCCCCTTGGTGTCCATCAGATGGACGACCCGGTGGACTCTCAGTAGGATACAAGGTTGTTTATTTCAGAAAATCCTGCCGCGTTTTGGGGTATTTAAAACCCCTTCATCAGGAGCACAACATATAACATACCGCATGGAAACTTACAAGTATATATAGTGTCCATCTACAGAGAAAATGGTGGTTCCACGTGGTGGAGTACTCACCTCCAGCCCCATGACCCCGGAACCGGGAAGTGCCCTCCGATCGTGGAACATATACTTAATTCAAAATAAACAGTTCATAGGTTTAGAAATATATAGGTATATATATCGGCCAGATTGCCATAACAACAGGTCAGGTGGGTAGGTGATCACTGATGAGCGCACTAGCGCCAGAGTGCACGTCATAAATGTGTTTAAAAAAAATTATTACTGGAATATTGTCTGTAGTCTGTGACATGGGGATAGGGCCTGGGGGTGATGATGTGCTATGGATGGGGAATGTGACACAATAGGGGGTAATGATGTGATCATGATGTGACACGAAGGGGGTCATATGACTTGGTTTGGAGAGGGAGAAATGTGACATGGATGGAGGGGGAGAAATGTGACATGGAGGGCTGATGTGACATAGGTGATTTGACATGGAGGGGGGAAAATGTGACATTGAGGCCTTGAGGGGGAGAAATGTGACATTGAGGGGGAGAAATGTGACATTGAGGGGGAGAAATGTGACATTGAGGGGGTGAAATGTGACATGGAGGGGGAGAAATGTGACATGGAGGGGGAGAAATCTGACATGGGGGGAGATATTATGTGACAGAGGGGATTATGTAAAAAGGAGGGGGAGAAATGTGACATGGAGGGGGGGAATGTGACATGGGGGGCTGATGGCTGACATGGGGGCATGATGTCCGACACGGGGGGCTGATTGATGGGGGCTGATGTCTGACATGGGGATCTGATCTGAGGCATTGGGGGTCTGATCTGAGGTCTGATTAACATTGGGGATCTGATGGCTGGTCTGACTTGAGGTGCTATATATATAGCATTATGAGTTAGGGGTTAACAAGACCCAGCTGCGGCCTTTACAGCCACATGCTACTCAACTGCAGAGCGCCTACGTCGCAACCGGGACACGATCTTGCCATGTAGTCTTACCCATACACCTTCTGGGGATAGGTTGGGGGGGAGCATAAACCCACAGGCTAAACTGTACTGTCACAAACCCTCAAAGGTGAGTTTCTTTTCATTACAAGTGTGGTCAGATAGGACTGCAGATTTGCAGCAGGCCTGCAGTGGGAGAATCGGGAGGAGGGGAGTGATAGTAGTGCCACTGATAGAAGTGATAATGGTTCACAGTGGCTATCCTCACTCCAATACTACCTTGGGCCATGCAGTGAATGGAGGGCACATCCTGGACCCTATGGGACTCCTGCCTTGTGATAGGTGGAGTGCCCTTGATATTAGATAGAAGGATGTAAGGCAGGAGAGCAGATGCAGGTTGTGGCTCGCAGATGATGGTGGGCAATGACCAGGCACATTTAGTTGCAACAAACAAAGACTGATTTTACTGAATAAATGATGGGAATTGCAGCATATATAGCATTAACAGGCACAGTTCTGAGGTATACTGTAGAGTAGGATTGCCCAATAGCTGTGAATAGGCATCAGTATACTGTGCAATCTTCCTAAATAACCTCAGGCGTGCAATTCCTTTCTCATTAACTCCTTCTATAATCCCCTGACTGCGAGTTGCAGCAATATACAGAACCCTTTCCACAAGCAGTAAAGTCTTATTGCCATAAATGAGTGGGACCTTACTGTCTAAATCCTGAATAGCCTTGAAATGTGGTTCTAAACCTTCTATGAATGTCCGTTCCCTTTCCCTCAGGAGTATTTTCTAAGTTGTTCTCTTACAGGTTGTAGTCTCAGGAATGAGGATTTCATAGACCACGCTTCTCTCAAGGCCTACTTCTCAAGAGCTCACACATGAATGTCTTCCTCTTGCTCTGAGGACTACATACTTTCTCTACTCCAGCCAGGTAAGGCAGGTCTAGCCTGCCTTCCAGCAACCTAGCTAGGGCTGCCAGAGTTAACTAATTGTTGCCCATACATAACCATTTGGGATTGCACAGTGACTTTCACATTTAGTAGGGGTGCACCACCAATGAGGTGAGGTGGGGCAATTGCCTCAGGCAGCACCAGGTAGAGCCAATAAGGGGGCATCAGAAAGAGGATTATCTCAATATGTCACAACCCACACCCATCTTTGAAGACAATCAGGGATGCCTAAAGCTTACACACTCTGAGAAGATTAACCCAAGAACTAAGCACGTTGATATAAAATATCATCTGCTCAGGGACATGCAAGAACAAGTAGTTAGCGACATCTAGTACTGTCCATCAGAGGAGATAACTGCAGACGCACTCACCAAATCTTTGCCAAGAGAACGTAATTGTTTTCTACAAAAGAGACTGAATGTCGTATAATTATGCACATGCCGTTGAGAAGGGGTGTTGGGGATGCAACGGCATGTTCCATATACAGTAATGTGTATTAATATCACTCGATCAGTAGATGGCACTGCATGTTAAGGTTACCAGTTGTGTATATCTGTAAAACTTGTTGGTTCTCTCTCTTTATACCAAGATGGCTGCTGTTATAGTTTGCTGAAATGTCTTGTATGTTTGGAAATTAATTCACACATGTAAACCAAGTTCTGCCTCATCACAAGCTACTAGTGTCTTCTCTAATCCACAACCAACTACCTTTAGTAGATATGAATTAATCATTGCTGGACTATGGCCTTTTTTCAAAGTATAATTTATATACTGCAGATTATTATATTGATATATTTTTTCTTGAATGTAATAGCTGCCAGCTGAAAAGCCCTTTTGACTGACGGCTATTCCTCCCTGCTCCCCCATACATCTGCATGCTCATGAATTTGTTGGCATCGGGCGATCTGCAACACTTTTACACCGTCCTCAAACCGCTGGCTGCTAATCTCCTGCCAGAACAAAAGGATTGGGAATTGCAATTCAGTATGCTTTATCTTTTTTTCCTGTCGGGGGAAAGTCTGGAGGCCTCCATAACATAATATATCTGAACCCACTGATTTTGTTGGCTATGGATAAGACAGAATTCATAATCTTTCCCCCATCTTGTTCAACCCCCCCAACAGACCTATCTATCACGATCAATGGCTGCACATTATCCCCAGTCAAAAAAGCCCGCTGCCTTGGAGTGACCTCAGATTCTGCCCTTTCCTTCCGACCGCACATCCAAGCCCTTTCCAATACCTGCCGCCTCCAACTCAAAAACATCTCCCGCATGCCTGCTTTCCTTAACTTCGAATCTGCGAAAATGCTCGTACATGCCCTCATTATCTCCCGCCTAGACTACTGCAACATTCTCCTCTGTGGCCTTCCATCTAGCACTCTCGCACCCCTCCAATCTATCCTCAACTCCGCTGCCCGACTAATCCACCTCTCACCTTATTACTCCTCTGCCTCTCCCCTCTGCCAATCCCTTCACTGGCTCCCCATTGCCCAACGAATCCACTTCAAAGTACTGACAAACACATACAAGGCCGTCCATAACCTGTCCCCTCCCTACATCTCTGAGCTACTTTCCCGATACATCCCCACACGCACTCTCCGATCCTCACAAGACCTCCTTCTCTCCTCTCCTCTTATCGCCTCTTCCCACAATCGACTCCAAGATTTCTCCCGTGCATCCCTCATACTCTGGAACTTGCTACCCCAACATATCAGACTCTCACCTACAGTGGAATCCTTCAAAAGAAACCTGAAAACCCACCTCTTCAGACAAGCCTACAACCAATGACCTTGCTGCCTCTATACCGCCATAACCAACTCAACCCGCACCTACTGTGTCCTTCTCCCATACCATGTAGATTGTAAGCCCTCACGGGCAGGGCCCTCTCTCCTTCTGTACCAGTTTTTAACTCATCTTGTTTATGATTAGTACAATTGTCTGTGTTATGTATGTGCACCGCTTATCATATGTACAGCGCTATGGAATGAATGGCGCTTAAATAATAAATAATAATAATAATAATATGGCTGACTTTTCTCTTATGTGTATGGGAGCCTTAAAGGGAATGTCAGCAGTTTTATGGTGTCCAAACTAAGGGCAGCATACACTAGCATCAGATCCCCGTAGCAAAATGCTGGGTCACTTTATTTAATCAACCCAGCAGTTTTGCCAAAATCTTATACTGAACAGCTCCAGTGCATAATGATGAGCCTGAATATTCATGAGCTCCTGGCTTTCCCCCGCTCAATCCTAAATCCTAACAGATCTGCTTTACTGCGCTGGAGCTGTTAGGATTAAAAAGTGAGAGCAGCAGAAAACTGGTAACAGATTCCCTTTAAGGATGGGTTCACATGTGGCAGAATATTTCTGCTAAAGATTTTGCATGTCTTACTTCCTGCTTTTGAAGTGGAACCTTCTACAACGATAAATTATTTTTTATAGGGCTGCCCACTTTAGAAAACTATTAAGAAATGTTTTGGAAACATGAATTTAATCATTATTCCAATAAGTCTATATGAGATGTTCTGCGCTGTTTTTTGCTTCTTGTGAGGACCTTGTTCCCTTGTTATGAAAGCTATATCTTTCGAATGCATACCGCTCCCGTTCCCAATATGGCCACAAATGGAGGGTTTGTCCCGTGGATAGCTCCCCAAGCTTTAATCCCTGGAAAAGTTATTTAAAAGGGTTAGAACTTTTGGGCTACTTGTGATCAATGTGTATGTAAGATGACTATATAGCAATTGTGTGCTGGTTCTTATATTTCATAATTCTTATGTGGAGGGGACATCACATGGAGGTGATTTGCCTGGTCACATGACCTTCCATCAGCAGCCATTTTATGGACAAGACGACTATGTTGAAAGCACAAAAGACTTGGCAAAAAAGGGGACATACCTTATGAAATAAAGAAAGTGATGCAGAATTTCAACAAAGACTTTATTAGTAAGTGCCATATACTCATCTTACAAACACATTGGTCAGCAGTAGCCAGAGAGTGGCCAGCTCCTTTAAGGTTTTCCTAAAATAGTTTAAGGGAATCTGTCACCAGTTTTATGGTGTCCTAGAGAAGGGCAACATAATTGACCCAGCTATTTTGACAATATCTTGTATTAACTAGCTCCGGCACATGAGCCAATGAGTCCTGAATATTCATGCCTCTCCCTACCCACCTGCTGCTGATTCATATGGAAAAAAACTATCAATCAGAGGCAGGAGGGAGGGAAAGCCGTGAGCTGGAACCTGTATATAACATAAAGGAGGGCCTCATTCACATTGTGGTACAATTGTTCAGGTAGTGGGACTCCTACACTCATAAAGCCTATGCACCACGTGAAAGGGCTGCCAAAAATTACAAGGAACCGACACTCCAATACACCATTTATTACACATAAAGGAGGGCATCATACACACCTTTACAAAATTATGATTGCTGGCCTGCTGGTGACCCTCAAAAACATTAGGAGCAAGGGCCTGCTGGTGAACCTCTAAAACATTAGGGGTGAGGGTCTGCTGCTGAGCTGACCCTCTAAAACATTAGGGGCGAGTGAGTGCCTGCTGCTGATCTGAGCATTGAAAAAATTATGGGCGAATGCCTGCTGCTGAGCTGACCATTGAAAAAATTATTGGTGAGTGCCTGCTGCTTAGCTAACCATTGAAAAAATTATGGGTGAGGGCCTGCTGCTGAGCTGACCATCTAAAGCACTAGGGACGAGGGCCTGCTGCTGATCTGACCATCTAAAACATTATGGGCGAGGGCCTGCTGGTGAACCTCTAAAACAGTAGGGGTGAGGGTCTGCTGCTGAGCTGACCCTCTAAAACATTAGGAGCGAGGGCACCCTAATAAGCATGTTGATATGATGGAGGAGGAGGACGAGAAAAGGAAGATTGAACTATATACCCTATTTTGTGGTGGAAGGGGTGCATGGGAATACAGTGTATTAAATACACCATAAAAGCCACATTTAAAGTGCCTTTATGTTCAGCCGCTTTCCTCTGGTGGAGTAGAGAAGACAAAGGCAATCCAGGCCTTGTTCATTTTTATAAAAGTCAACCTGTCAGCATTGTTAGTTGACAGGTGGATGCGCTTATCAGTTATTATGCCCCCAGCAGCACTAAATACCCGTTGTGACAAAATGCTGGCGGCAGGGCAGGCCAGCACCTCCAAGGTGTAGAGAGCCAGTTCGTGCCACATGTCCAGCTTGGACACCTAATAGTTGCAAGGCACAGAGGAATCCCTGAGGACGCTGACACGGTCTGCTACGTACTTCTTCACCATCTTCCAAAACTTTTCCCTCCTTGTGACACTAGGCTGCGCATCAGGGTGTCATGAAACTGTCCCAGGCCTTGGAGAGTGCTGCCCTGCCTCTGTTGGAACTGCTGTGTGTTCCCCTCGTCTCCCCTCCTCGGTTGCCCAAGGAACAACGTACTCTGCCGCCAGCATTGTCAGCTGGAAATTTTTGGAGCAATTTTTCCACAAGGACCTTCTGGTATTGCACCATTTTGCTTGTCTTCTCCACCACAGGAATGAGAGAAGAGAAGTTCTCTTTGTAGCGGGGGTCGAGAAGAGTGAACAACCACTAATCAGTGTTGGCCAAAATGCGTATAACGCAAGGGTCAAGGGAAAGGCAGCATAACATAAAGTCAGACATGTGTCCCAACAGACAAGACTTCGCTGTCATCAGGAGGGTGACTCTTAATCTTCTCATCCTCTTCTTCCTCTTCAGCACATCCACGCTGAACATATGGAATAAACCTGCTATGGGTACTACCCTCTGTAGCGGAGGCAACCGTCTCCTGCTCCTCCTTCTCATCATCATCCAATTCAGGCTGAGAAGATGAACTGAGGGTGGTCTGGCTATCACCCTGTGTGCTGTCTTCCCCAATTTCCACCTCTTCCAGATGCAAAACGTCCACCTTCGTTGTGAGCAGCAAGCGTTTCAGTAGACACAGAAGTGGGATGGTTACACTGATAATAGCGGCATCGCCGCTCACCATCTGTGTTGATCCCTCAGAGTTGCATAAAACCTCACAGAGGTCAGACATCCATGCCCACTCATCGCTTGTGAAGAGCGGAAGCTGACTGGAAAGGCGACGACCATGTCGCAGTTGGTATTCCACTACTGCCCTCTGCTGCTCGAAAATCCTGGCCAACATGCCCGTGCTGCCTGTGCTCACGTCGCACAACATATCAGTGAGCTGGCAATTTTAAGCGCTGCTGCAGCATTCTCAGACCGGCGGCAGCTGTAGATGACTTTCCGAAATGGGCACACACGCGGCGCACCTTCACCAATAGCTCAGGCAAATTGGGGTAGGTTTTGAGAAACTGCTGAACCACTAAGTTGAAGACGTGGGCTAAGCATGGGATGTGTGTGAGCTTGCCGAGCTCCAAAGCCGCCACCAAGTTACGGCCATTATCAGACACAACCATGCCTGGTTGTAGGTTGAGTGGCGAGAGCCACAGCTCAGTCTGGTCCCTTATACCCTGCCACAGCTCTGTGGCGGTGTGCTGTTTGTCACCTAAACAAATAAGTTTCAGCACGGCCTGTTACCGCTTCCCCGCTGCAGTGCTACACTGCTTCCAGCTACTGACTGATGGCTGACTGGTGCTGCAAGATGAGAATTTAGAGGTGGAAGTGGAGGAGGAGAAGGGGGTGAGGGTTACAGCCACTAATGTAGGTGGTGGCGAAAATCCTGCTGGAAGTAGGGGCCACAATCCTTGGCGTCGGTAGCACCTGGGCCATCCCAGGGTACCACTCGTTCCTAGCCTCCACAACGTTCACCCAGTGTGCCGTCAAGGAAATGTAGCGTCCCTGGCCAAGAGCACTTGTCCATGTGTCAGTGGTTAAGTGGACCTTCCCAATAACTGTGTTGGTCAGTGCACGGGTGATGATAAGGGACACATGCTGGTGTAAGGCGGGGACGGCACACCGTGAAAAATAGTGGCGGCTGGGGACTGAGTAACGAGGGATGGCAGCTGCCATCAGGCTGTGGAAAGCCTCAGTGTCCAGAAGCCTAAATGGCAACATTTCCAGGGCCAGCAATTTGGAAAGGTGTGCATTTAGTGCTATGGCCTGTTGGTGGGTGGCTTGGTATTTGTGCTTTTGTTCAAAGGCCTGTGGTATGGACATCTGTACACTGTGCTGGGACACAGAAGAGGATGTGCTAGCTTATGGTGCTTGCGAAGGTCCAGGTGCAGGGTGGGAGGCATCCGGGCCTACGTCTTGGACAGGAAATTGGCCAGCACGTAACACACGGAAAGTGGAGGCAGTGGTGTGACCCGCAGACACTGATTGTGGACCCAGGCGTTCAGCCCAGCTATTAGGGTTCTTTAATGCCATGTGGCGGATCATGCTGGTGGTGGTGAGGTTGCTAGTGTTCACGCCCCTGATCATTTTGGTACGGCACAGGTTGCAATTGACAATTCTTTTATCGTTCGCACTTTCCTCAAAAAAGCGCCAGACTGTGGAACACCTACCTCTTGGCAAGAGAGATTGCCCCAAGGAGGTGCTTCAGGGAATAGTTGCGGGCCTGTTTGGTGTGGCCCTCCTTCTCCCTTTTGCCACCTCACCGCCTCTTCCAGCCTGTTGTGGTGCTGCGGATCCCTCCCCCTCTGTACTGCTGTCCTCGCTCAGCTTGCCACCTTCCCAGATTGGGTCAGTGATTTCATCGTCCACCACCTCCTCTTCCACTTCCTCACTCTGGTCATCCTGCTGACTTGTTGACCTAACAAGAATCTCACTTATTAACTACTGTGTCTCATCATCAACTTCTTGAGACCCTAATTGCCGTTGACTTATTGGCAACTATGTCTCATCATAATCCACCTTGTGAAACACTAATTGCCGTTCCCCACCGTCATCTTCGTCTGCCTGTGGATGCTCAAGAGTTTGGGAATCAGTGCACAAGATCATCTCATGTCCCTCTTTAAGTGGGCTTGGCGAGAGGCCCAAATGAAGGAATGGCGATGAAAAGAACTCCTCGAAATATCCGAGTGTGGGATCACTTGTTTTCCAAGACTCTCCATGGTGGGAGGAAGGAGGATCAGGGTAAGGATTCTGTTGACCAGACTCTTGGCTACAGAGACTGGACTTTGTGGAAGATAGGGTGGTGCTTAACAGACTGGAAGCATTATCTGCTGCAATCCAACCAACCACCTGGTCGCACTGGTGTGACAACTGGGAAATGAAGCTAGGTATCGTGAATGAGTGTTTCATGTGCTCTGGAAGCAGGCACAGTTTCACCGTGCCCAGGGCCACGGCCTCTGCGTGCACCATCAGCAGCACGGCCATGGCCACGTCCCCGTCCTTTACTGCTCGCCTTGAGCATATTAAAGGGTATACAGACGTGGACAAAATTGTTGGTACCCTTTGGTCAATGAAAGAAAAAGTCACAATGGTCACAGAAATAACTTTAATCTGACAAAAGTAATAATAAATTAAAATTCTATAAATGTTAACCAATGAAAGTCAGACATTGTTTTTCAACCATGCTTCAACAGAATTATGTAAAAAAATAAACTCATGAAACAAAAATGATGGTACCCCTAGAAAACACAGAACATAATGTGACCAAAGGGACATGTTAATTCAAGGTGTGTCCACTAATTAGCATCACAGGTGTCTACAACCTTGTAATCAGCCATTGGGCCTATATATATGGCTCCAGGTAATCACTGTGTTGTTTGGTGATATGGTGTGTACCACACTCGACATGGACCAGAGGAAGCAAAGGAAAGAGCTGTCTCAAGAGATCAGAAAGAAAATTATAGACAAGCATGTTAAAGGTAAAGGCTATAAGACCATCTCCAAGCAACTAGATGTTCCTGTGAGTACAGTTGCACATATTATTCATAAGTTTAAGATCCATGGGACTGTAGCCAACCTCCCTGGACGTGGCCGCAGGAGGAAAATTGATGACAAATCTAAGAGACGGATAATCCGAATGGTAACAAAAGAGCCTAGAAAGACTTCTAAAGAGATTCAAGGTGAACTTCATGCTCAAGGAACATCAGTGTCAGATCGCACCATCCGTCGTTGTTTGAGCCAAAGTGGACTACATGGGAGACGACCAAGGAGGACACCATTGTTGAAAACGAATCATAAAAAAGCAAGACTGGAATATGCCAAACTACATGTTGACAAGCCACAAAGCTTCTGGGAGAATGTCCTGTGGACAGATGAGACAAAAATCGAAGTTTTTGCCAAGGCACATCAGCTGTATGTTCACAGACGAAAAAATGAAGCATATCAAGAAAAGAACACTGTCCCTACTGTGAAACATGGAGGAGGCTCTGTTATGTTCTGGGGCTGCTTTGCTGCGTCTGGCACAGGGTGTCTTGAATCTGTGCAGGGTACAATGAAATCTCAAGACTATCAAGGAATTCTAGAGAGAAATGTACTAGCCAGTGTCAGAAAGCTTGGTCTCAGTCGCAGGTCATGGGTCTTGCAACAGGACAATGACCCAAAACACACCGCTAAAAACACCCAAGAATGGCTAAGAGGAAAAAATTGGACTATTCTAAAGTGGCCTTCTATGAGCCCTGACCTCAATCCTATTGAGCATCTTTGGAAGGAGCTGAAACATGCAGTCTGGAAAAGGCACCCTTCAAACCGGACACAACTGGAGCAGTTTGCTCATGAGGAGTGGGCCAAAATACCTGCTGAGAGGTGCAGATGTCTCATTGACAGTTACAGGAAGCGTTTGATTGCAGTGATTGCCTCAAAAGGTTGCGCAACAAAATATTAAGTTAGGGGTACCATCATTTTTGTCCATGCCTGTTTCATGAGTTTATTTTTTTACATAATTCTGTTGAAGCATGGTTGAAAAACAATGTCTGACTTTCATTGGTTAACATTTATAGAATTTTAATTTATTATTACTTTTGTCAGATTAAAGTTATTTCTGTGACCATTGTGACTTTTTCTTTCATTGACCAAAGGGTACCAACAATTTTGTCCACGTCTGTACATGCTTGCAAGTATGTCACATGTACAGTAGCACAGGTTTTGTAAGTGTATGCGCAAATAAATTACACTGAATGTCACAGATATTTAGGATGCGCAAACGTTATACAGGAGATGTAGCACAGGTAATGTTGCTGTCAGCAGTAGCCAAACAATTGCACGCAATTTAGCGCAGGTTCCACTGATAATACGTATTGCAGCCAGATAACACAATAGTCCTTAAAAGGACTTTTTGGACCTTTCAACACTAAACCCTGCCTAAAAAAATATATATATAATTTCTGTCCCTACACTATCTGTCCCTTCTGCTGCAGCTCGTCCTGACTAAGACTGAGCCGAACCATGTGTCATCGGGTGCTATACAGCTATACGCGTTCCAGACAGCCAATCACTGTAATGCCAGTAACCAACATGGCTATGGCATTACAGTGAGTGCCAGTACTTTCCTGCGCATTTATTTACTGCGCAGCAGCCAACAAACTTGCGGGGAGGAGATTTGAGCATCTCACTTGAACACACCGCGATGTGCCGAGCATCGCGATGCTCTCTCTAGTCAAAATGGTGTTCAGCCGAGCATGCTCGCCCAAAACTAGTCTGCACTGTCGCAACCATTATTTAGTTCTCACCAATATGGAGTTAGTGATCACAGGCTGGAGCTGCTCTGTTCGTTATCTGTTCACGTATAACATCAAAGTAGAAGAAGCACTTACCAGACCCATCAAAGTTTAGCTTTGTTCCAAATTTATAAATCATTAGATGGCAAGTGAACACATTCGTTCTTTTACTTGGATGCAATACTATCCACAGACAAACAGCAAAACACAAATATAACAATATAACAAATTCTTCAAGCAGCTCTGTCACCAGGATCAACAGTATTAAACCAGACATACTGGCTGGTAGGGTTGATCATGCTAAATAAAACAATACCTTTTTTTGTCTGTACGACAAACAGCTGCCTTGTTTTTATTGATATGTAAATGAGATGATGTTCGCGCAAAAGGAGGCGGGGCTGAATCCTTTCAGCACTGCTTTGTAACACTCCCCCTCCCCTTGATTGACAGGACTAGACATTCTGAGGGCAGAGCTTTTTCCTAGCATCTACAGATCATATACTATGTACTATAGCTATCATATACTATTACCACACTAAGATCTGCTCAGAAAGCTAATCTACATAATACTTCTTTATTCACAAACACAATGTATGGTTAGAAATACACTAGTAATATGTGTTAGTTTATAAGCATAAATGGTGATATTATATCTTTGTGTTATAGTGGCCTACCATGCATGTAGAGAAAAACAAAATTATAGGCATCACTGTATCCCAAAATGCACAAACTATTATAATGTATGCATTCTATGCCATGAATGCTGTAATGTAATTTTTTTTTTTAAAAATGCTGATTTACAGAATTTTTTTATCACATAACCTCCTATACAAAATTGAATAAAATGTGATAAAAAAACAAATGCTCCAAAATGGATGCAAATATAAAAAAGCTATGGATGTTAGAATATGGAGATACAAAGAAAAGAAACACATTTTTATATTCTTTTTTTTTTCAATATTAAAACAAGAAAAACTTTATCAATATATCACTGTAATAATACTGACCTGCAGAATGGAGGAAACAGATCAGTTTTACCACATAAGAAACGCTATAAAAGCGACCACATCAAACTTTTTAAATTTTACCTCATTTGGATTTTTTTCCAGCTTCCCACTACATTGTATGCAATTCAAAACACTACCATTTGAAAGTAAAACTTGTAGCACAAAAAGCTGTCACATGGCCATGTGAGGGGAACATTTTTTTTAAAAATGGCTCAGAGAATGGGTCAGAGAAGGCAACGATTTAAATATTAAAATGAAAAATCACTTGGGCCTAAAGAAACATTCCAATTAAAAAAGAAATGAGGTAGAATTGAAATAAAATGTGCAATTTCAAAATTGAAAAAGTTTAATTTGGTCGCTTTTACAGCGTTTCTTATGTGGTAAAACTGATCTGTTTCCGCCATTCTGTGGGTCAATATTATTACAGCGATACCATATTCACAAAGTTTTTCTTGTTTTAATATTGAAAAAAAAACTTTTTTTAAAATTATTTTTTCTTTGCATCTCCATATTCTAACACCCATAGCTTTTTTATATTTGCGTCCATTTTGGAGTATGAGTTTTTTATCACATTTTGTTCAATTTTGTATAGGAGGTTATGTGATAAAAAAAAAAAATCTGTGAATAACCCATTTATTTATTTTTTTTACATTCAGCATTCACCGCATAGAATGAATACATTATACACTGCCTGCCACCTGGATTTAACTAAGCAAATAGTATGAGCCCCCTATTGGATAATTACTGCATGTGCGATTATCTTTCAGCTGGCAACAAGTTATTTAACCCCAACTGGTGCAATTTCTTAAATAACCATGTTGAAAGACACATCTCGTGGTCGTGGAAAAGATGTTAGTCTGTTTGAGAAGGGTCAAATCATGTGTATGCATCGAGCATAGAAAACATCTAAGGAGATTGCAGAAACTACTAAAATTGGGTTAAGAACTGTCCAACGCATTATTATAAAAAAAAGGAAGGATAGTGGGGACCCATTGTATTCGAGGAAGAAATGTGGCAGGAAAAAATCCTGAATGATTGTGATCGTCGATCACTTAAACATTTGGTGAAATCAAATCGAAGAAAAACAACAGTAGAACTCAGGGCTATGTTTAATAGTGAAAGTAAGAGCATTTTCACACGCACAATGGAAGGGAACTCAAGGGATAGGGACTGAACAGCTGTGTAGAAGTAAGAAGACCACTAATCAGTGAGGCAAACCAGATAAAAAGGATTCAATTTGCTAGGGAGCATGAAGATTGGACTCTGGAGCAATAGAAGAAGGTCATGTGGTCTGATGAGTCCAGATTTACCCTGTTCCAGAGTGATGGGTGCGTCAGGGTAAGAAGAGAGGCAGATGAAGTGATGCACCCATAATGCCTAGTGCCTACTGTACAAGCCTGTGGGGGCATTGCTATGATATGGGGTTGCTGCAGTTGGTCAGGTCTAGGTTCAGCAACAGTATGTGCTCCAAGAATTAGGTCAGCTGACTACCTGAACATACTGAATGACCAGGTTATTCCATCAATGGATTTTTTCTTCCCTGATGGCAAGGGCATATTCCAAGATGACAATGCCAGGATTCATCGGGCTCAAATTGTGAAAGAGTAGTTCAGGTAGCATAAGACATCATTTTCACGCATAGATTGGCCACCACAGAGTCCAGACCTTAACCACATTGAGAATATTTGGGATGTGCTAGAGAAGGCTTTGCGCAGCAGTCAGACTCTACCATCATCAATGCAAGATCTTGGTGAAAAATTAATGCAACACTGGATGGAAATAAATCTAGTGACATTGCAGAAGCTTCTGCATGCCGTAATCAAAGATAAAGGTGGTCCAATGAAATATTAGAGTGTGTGACCTTTTTTTTGGGTGGCAACTTTTTTTTTGGACAGGCAGTGTAATACATAATAGTTTGGGTATTTTGGAACACAGTGATGCCTATAATTTTTATTTTTTATTTTGTTTATTTTTAATATGGAGAAAATATGACTTTTTTACACTTACAGTAACATAGAAACATAGAAACATAGAATGTGTCGGCAGATAAGAACCATTTGGCCCATCTAGTCTGCCCAATATATCTGAATCCTATGAATAGCCCCGGCCCTATCTTATATGAAGGATGGCCTTATGCCTATCCCATGCATGCTTAAACTCCTTCACTGTATTTGCAGCTACCACTTCTGCAGGAAGGCTATTCCATGCATCCACTACCCTCTCAGTAAAGTAATACTTTCTTATATTACTTTTAAACCTTTGCCCCTCTAATTTAAAACTGTGTCCTCTTGTGGTAGTTTTTCTTCTTTTAAATATGCTCTCCTCCTTTACCGAGTTGATTCCCTTTATGTATTTAAAAGTTTCTATCATATCCCCTCGGTTTCTTCTTTCTTCCAAGCTATACATATTAAGGTCTTTTAACCTTTCCTGGTAAGTTTTATCCTGCAATCCATGTACTAGTTTAGTAGCTCTTCTCTGAACTCTCTCTAGAGTATCTATATCCTTCTGGAGATATGGCCTCCAGTACTGCGCACAATACTCCAAGTGAGGTCTCACTAGTGATCTGTACAGCGGCATAAGCACTTCAGTAGGTCCCCTAGGGGACTTAAATGTCTGTTTCTGCGATAAACTGCAATGATTTAACACTGCAGCCAAAGAAATTCACTGTGTTCCTATGGGGCTCTCCTGCAGGTGGGGCTCCATAGGAACTTCGATGAGGCAGGCCTCAGAGCCTTCAGAAGGCCGAGTCTGCCCTAGCAACCAAACAGAACCCTCATTCTTGGCTTGGGGGAGCCATTCAGACCCAGGGAATGCAGTGCTCTGGGGTTTCATTACTCTATAGTCATAATGCTTCTCGATGTCTGCTGTGTAAAACAGAAGGCACTTGGCAGCTATGGCAGCTGCTCAGCTTTTGACATTTTACACAATATCTCAATTTTGGGGGAATTGGGCTTGTAGATAGATAAGCAGACAGAAAGACAGATAGATACATTTAAGATAGATAGATAGATAGATAGATAGACTCAGACTGGGTTTCTTGGGTTCACGAGAGGAAAATACTCTTGGGGCCCAAATTCCTTATCATCAACAAATAGATAATAGACTTTAATTTAAAAAATAGACCCTAATGGCAAGTTATTGGCTCCAAATGTTTTATTCTGGATCTTTAGGCCCACTATGGTATAAGAGCCTTGTCCCATCGGAGGATCCTCTGGTACTCCAGTCTCACAATATCCATGAACAATCTTTCTTTGAACAAGTATCGGACGAAAATTTAAAACACATCCAACATCTTTTCAGACTATTTTGATCACCTTTAGACTAAATCTTTAGAGTTTGGAAGTTGTATCAAAAAATGGTGCTCGGTTCAATATAAGATTCCACCTTTCATTTTCCAAAGGAGCTGTCAAAAATAAAAGGTGGAATCTGATTGGTTGTTATGGGCAACTAAGCCAGTTCTACTTTACACCAGTTTGATAAATGACCTCAATATTACTCAATATCAGACCAGAATTTTTGACCTAAAAGTGAGGTTATAATAAATTCCCATTCAAAAGGGTATAATTCCCCAATAAACATGATTTTGAAAACAAGACAAATACGATAATTTATCATTTCAAAAGTTAAGAAAATAGAACAAAATTAACAATGACTAAAATGTAAAAGGACAGACTATACATCACTATGCCATATACCAAGGTTTCACTGGTGCATAGTAAATCAAGAGTAAAAAGCTTGATTTTATACAAAGAGATGCAGAATATGAAGAAGACTTATCTTCCACAAAGAGGTAGAATCCATTAGGATTTCTTCCCAGGATCCGAATGGCTTTTTCCGTCAACTCCACGATAGAAGGGTCAGAGGAATCATTACGGTTTAACTCGTATTTCATATCCCCTGGTTCAAAAATACCTGCAATACCCAATGATGCAGTCTTTCAGTTCTCATGGAGCAAGGACAGGAGAAGATTTTGGTATTTAAGGAATATTTGTTCACTTATAAGAACAGAAGGCAGATCCACAAATGTTTCGGACTTCCATTTTATAAGGTATGTGCATATTTTATTTCAGTTTACATTTTATTTGGTAGTCATAGCTCCATACCCATTATATAAGTAGCATTGGTCTCATTAATCCGATTCAGCTGCTCTTTATTCCACACATACTGAGCGCCCTGAAACAGTAATATGGAGCGGTTAGTCATTGGCCTTACACTGGGTCCTTAATACTCAATGATTTGCTGCTTTTCACCCCATTAGCCAATCAAAGCTAAGGGTCCTTTTACTACATACAGATTAGTAGAAACAAAGCAGATGCTCCTGATACCTGTCAGATCACAGATCATCAGCGGAGATGAGGGACTCATTTACATGCAGCAATCACCTCCGCTGTACGGAAACAATCGATCGATACAGCAATCACTTTTCCCATAAAGAATCATTAATCCTGGGCGGCAGATCCCTGTTTAGACAGCACCATCTGCAGCATGGGAATGATCACCCAATGAACAAACATTTGCTTGTTCATCGGGTGATTGCTGGCACCTTTCACACTTTTTTCACACGCATTTACAAAAACGCTCATCCCCGATAATTTTCCAGATCATCTGTACGTTTAAAAGTACCCTAACCCTTGGACTACATGTGTGACATCAAGTGATGCATGGATTAAGGCGCTGGGCTCCCACATCCTCCTGCAGTCCGTGCTCCTGATTGAAATCTACGCCCTCGCCAGTTGTCCTTTTCAGAAAGCGGTGAGGGTGGTATAAGAACACTAATTGCAACTAAATTTAGTCACAATGGTGTAATAAACAGTCCCACAGTTTGCAATTTTTTTATGCCAACTGGGAAGGGGGCATAATCTTATAGCCTTCAAGGCCAAAGCTATCCATCCATGGCAAAAATTGGAGGGACCAAGGATTGGGCATGCCAGATCAATATCTCTGAGACTCTTGTTCATCAAGAAGATGCTTCAGTAAGTATTGTCAGTGAGTTTTCCTCCTGCCTTGACCCCCTACTGAATTAACGCATGCACTCGGTTTTGCATACATATTTATGGGGGGTCAAGTAATCAGTGTTATCCAATACATTCCATACTTCTAAGGGTTACATAGCATCATAAATCAATATAATGCTATGCGACCCCGGCAGCGCTGGAAGTTCAGAACAGGAACTGTGTTAGGCCTCATGCACACGACTGTTCCATTTATTGCGGTCCGCAAATTGCGGATCCGCAAAACACGGAAGCCGCCCGTGTGCCTTCCCCAATTTGCGGAACGGAACAGGCGGCCCATTGTAGAAATGCCTATTCTTGTGCGCAAAACGGACAAGAATAGGACATGTTATTTTGTTTTGCGGGGCCAGGGTACAGAGGAACGGATGCAGACAGCACACTGAGTGCTGTACGCATCTTTTGCGGCCCCATTGAAGTGAATGGGTCCACACCCAAGAAACAAAAACTGCTGCTCGGTCGCGGACCAGAACAACGATCGTGTGCATGAGGCCTTATACTCACGTTCCGAGTCCGGAGTGTACAACTCTCTTGTGTGAAAGCGGCCATAGACTATTTTATCCACTGGTTTGTGAACCTACCTCATATTTGCTGAGCCATTCATTTATGAGGTTCCTTCCATCTTTTCTAAGCCCATTCTGTGTAGAATTACTTGGGTATTCAGGATCTTTGGTTCCCTTTGGAGTCATGTATTTTCGCCCACCTCCTAAAATCACCTGAAAACCAATTAAAGGGAATCTGTGAGTACATACTTCAGTATTAGGCTACATGCACACGACCGTATGTGCATGTAGCGGATCCGCAAAAAAAAAAAAGTATGATATCCGTATGCCATTTTTTTTTTTTTTTTTGGATCCATTATAACAATGCCTAAAACGGAAGAATAGGAAATGTTCTATTTTTTTTGCGGGGCTACGGAATGAACATACTGATGCGGACAGCAAACAGTGTGCTGTCCGCATTTTTTGTGGACCCATTGAAATCAATGGGTCCGCATCCTATCCGCAAAAAAAGGAACGGACACGGAAACAAACAACGTTCGTGTGTATGTAGCCTTAGGACTCGTTCACATGAACGTATTTTGTGTACCATATACGGGCCGTTTTCTGTGTTCCGCATACGCCTGTATACAGGATCATTCATTTCAATGGGTCCGCAAAAGATGCGGACAGCACTCTGTGTGCTTGATAATAAATGTCGGGCGGCACTGCTGTTGTGGGTGCACGGTCCGCGGGTGTCCCCCAGGTACTTGATTAGCAGAAAGAACCGGCACTCCTTGCGATTTAGTTATCAGTATTTTATTCGCCACTCATAAATAGAGGTGACGCGCGTTTCGGCACATGCAAGTGCCTTTGTCAAACTCGTGCACTCTGTGTGCTGTCCGCATCCGTTGCTCCGTTCCGTGGCCCAGCAAAAAATGTTAGTGCTGTCCTATTCTTGTCCGTTTTGCGGACAAGAATAGGCATTTCTATAATAGGCCTCAAATTGCGGGCACACGGGCGCCATCCGTGTTTTGCGGACCCCAAAAAAAAGGCACGGGCGCGTGAACGAGCCCTTAAGACTCCATTCACACGTCTGCAAATTGCGGATCCGCAACACACCCGCCCGGCACCCCTATAGAAATGCCTATTCTTGTCCGCAAGCTGTGGACAAGAATAGGACATGTTCTATCTTTTGCGGAGCTGCGGACCCGAAGATCGGGTTCGGACAGCACACTGTGTTCAGTCCGCATCCATTCCATCCCTATAGAAAATGAATGGGTCCGCACCCGTTCCGCAAAATTGCAGAACGGATGCGGACCCATTTGCGGATGTGTGAATGGAGCCTAAAGAATAACAACTTTTAGGCCTCTTGAACACAAACGTGTTTTTTGTAAATATTCCAAATGCCGTAATATTTTTTTTAATGTATTTATTTATTGATTTTGCATTTTTACTAGAAATATCCCCCCCTAAAGCGCACCTCTCCCTGCTCGCTTTAAATTTGCTATTCTCCACATCACTGACTTCTCAGCAGTGTATGGAGTAGGGAGTCTACACTTTATGAATGGGGCCGCAGCACACAGAGTACGGGCAGGAACACACATTGCTGCCTGTACCCCCCTGCATGTGGGCTTTTAGCTTAGCGAAGCAGGCAGAAGCAGGAGCCCGCTCCACTCAGCTAATACTGGCATAGTACATGGTTACAGGGTACCCATGTGCTATGCCAGAATTTAGTAAATCTCCGGGGGGCACAGTTATTTCCTGAGCGAAAATCAAGTGCGGGTCAAAAAACACAGAACAGGTGCAAATCTTCCCATTCTACCTCATCTCTGAGTAGGCTTCACTAATGGTTTAGGCTTACGATAACTGATGGATATAACCAGGGGCGGACTGGAAACTTAAAGTGGCCCTGGAAAAGAAACTAAAACTGTAGGGAGGTCCAAATTAACTGAAGGTGGGGCAACACAAGAAGGCAGGGTCAACAATGCCAAGTGCAAAATACCATCTCAACAGAACCAAATAACACAGTGTAGCACAATACACTGCCCCAAATGCTAACCCTCTGTGGTGGCCATCAATAGCTGCCATATTCTGTCATCCTCCTTCAGTTGTCTATGGAGCAGGGGGCTTAAGAGGTGAGATCCAGGTTTTAATTGAATTCAGGAGGGCATGTGCGGCCTCTGGCTGGGTACCTGAGTACCTGATTCTCACAGCATTAATTACCGTTGAGAGCTAATTTTGTACTTGGTCAGCGGTAGAGAGGAGGACTTGGGTTGCCCCCCTGGGGCATCGGCCCACTGGATTATTTCCCTGTAGGGTCTATGGCCAATCAGCCCCTGGAAGTAACTGACCAGATAACTGAAGTGTGAACTCAGCCTTACCAGTTGGGGGGATGGGGTGTGTTCCCTGTACAGTCTGACACTGGCAGCACTGATTGGATAGTGTCAGACTAGGCAGGGAAACATCCCCAACTATTAACATCTAGACCTTCATGGCAAACTGATAGCGATTAATTCATAATTTCTAGCAGGAATCATAGAGTCATAAGAATAGATGCTCCAGAAATGTTATTACATTGGAAATGCAGGTTACTACAACAGATTTCAGGAGAGGTGACAGGTCCTATTTAAAGAGTAACTCTCATAAAAAAAAAAATATATTTAGATAATGGAGGGGATTTATCAAACCTCCATCAATACGCAACTATTATAGAGTAACAAAGTCGCACATTATGGCACACCGTATATTTGTGCCGTTATTTGTGACTTTTTGAGCTTCTCGCCACCATTAGTGAAGGTGCGGGCATCCTCCACTAGCTGGCATACATTTGAGCTTCTGGCACACAGAGGGGCAGAGATGCACCTAACTTATTACATATTGATTGGTGGACATTCAGGTTTTGAGACCAAAGTTCTGACATGTGGCTAGATTTTTTATTTTTTTTTAAAAAGATTGCTTTACGTAGCCATTAGGGATGAGTGAATCGGCTTCGGATGAAATATCCATAAGTCGATTCGCGAGTGCTCTGTACAGTATTAGAATGTATTGCCTACTATGAGCTGAAGTTACCACTTGGAACCGAATCCGAGTTCAGTAAAGGGTTTTTAACAGTAGAAATTAATTTCTGAAGTTATTACCCGAAGTCTGGCAAGACTTTGCGAAGTAATAACTCATCGGAGCCAATATATTCTAATACTGTACGGAGCGCTCGCTCTATACAGTATTAGAACAAATTTTTATGCAAATCAACTTTGGACGTTTCATCCGGAGTCTATTCGCTCATCCCTAGTATCCATATTTTGACACCCATAGATAATGGTTTTATTTTATTGCTGACGTTGCTGTGTGAAGGCTACTGTAGTTTTTATTGATAGACTGTTGGATACAAGAGACGTTACAATAATTTTCTATTCTATTTTTTTGGGGAGGTGATCAAAAATCAACAATTATAGCATTGTTTTTTTTTAAAGGTGTTCACCATGCTGTTTAAAATAATGGAATATTTTAATTGATCGGGGGATTGCAATACCAATTAGATATTTTTTACACTTGTACCCTTTTTAACACTTAAAAAGGTCCCTGGCAACAATGCCAAATATTTGGCACCTTGCAATTGCATTCCTGGGTGGAAGTTGGAGGACTGAGGGAACTCAGCATCAGAGAGGTTAAACTGCCAGGATCATTATCTCCAATCCTGGCAGCGAGACCTGGGTGCCTGTTGTATATTACAGCTAGCCCCCACAAGAGATGGCTACTGAACCCACCCCATGGCCATAATGTTCTATTGCTGCAAAAGCATTAACCCTTTCAAGACCGGGTGATTTTCCATTTTCATTTTTTACTCCCAGCTCATTTTTTGCGTGCAACAATCTGTACTTTTCATTGATACCATGGGGTGTGTATGACTTTTCAATCACTTTTTGTTCAATTTTTTGTAGGAGGTGTAGCAACCAAAAAAATGGTGAATAGGCCGTTTCTACTTTTTTCCGTTTCGCAGTCTGCCATATGGGATAAATATTTTTATATTTTAATAGTGCATGGCTATGCCCATTAATTTTTTTTAATCGTTATGTGTTTTTAATCGTTATGTGTTTTTATTTTTATTTTGGGGAAAGGGGGTTGATTTGAATTTTTATATATTTTTTTATATTTTTAAAAACATATTTTATTTTATTTTTTACACTTTTTAAAAGATCCCCTAGGGAACTATAGCAAGCAATTATTAGATTGCTTCTTTCATAGACTCCAATGCATTAGAATTACACTCCCCATAGGAACTAATGTGTGGCAGCTCTGTATCATTCCTGCGTACAAGGGCTGCCGCAGACACACTCTGGCTCCCCCGCACATACGCTCCCGGTCTTTCACTTCCTAGATGCCATGGTCACATTTGACCACGTCCTGTTTTAAACAGCAGGAACCCATTTTTAAATGCCCAACCATCAACGTAAATTTACATTCGTCGGTCGGGAAAATAAATAGCAAGCTGTGTGTTTGTGACTTTTTAAATGCAACTTCTTGATTTCTTTTACGCTTCCCTCGCCACTCTTTTAAAATGGGAAGCGGTAAGGAAGGGAAAGGGGCGTAGCCAACAGCTGAGACAAATTTATGTTCATTTACACCAGTTTTCTAGTGCAAATGAAGCCAGAAATCTACAGCATCTCTGAGCTGTCGCAGATTTCTGTTTAGGCACACAGACTGCTGGAGGATGCACCTAATTTATGATGAGCCCTGCGGTGAGCCCGGTGTACCCTCCGGTAGTGCAGGGGATATCAAGACCAGTGCAGAAAGTACTGGTCTTGATAAACCTGCCCTTAAGTGCCAGCACTCTATGACATAACAGTAAGTCAAAGAGAGAGAATGAGTTAGGCTACTTCACACTAGCGTTTTTATTTTCCGGTATTGAGATCCGGTATTGAGATTCATTGTCAATGGGAGCAAAACGTAACTGAACAGAATGGAATGCTCCAAAAAGCATTTTGTTCCATTTGGTTGCGTTCCCATACCGGAGAGCAAACCACAGAAAGCTGCGGTTTTCTTTCCATCATGGGATGCGGAGCAAGACGGATCCGTCATGACCCACAATGCAAGGGGACGGATCCCTTTTCTCTGACACATTCTGACACAATAGAAAACGGATCCGTCCCCCACCGACTTTCAATGGAGTTCATGACGGATCCGTCTTGGCTATGTCAAAGATAATACAACTGGATCCGTTCATAACGGATGCAGATGGTTGTATTATCAGTAACGGAAGCGTTTTTGCTTAACCCTGCCGGATCCATCAAAAACGCTAGTGTAAAAGTAGCCTTAAAGCAATCTTCCAGGCATTCCTTTTGAAGCTCATTTGCCTCATTTAGGACATATGCAGTAACCTAGTATGGTGGTATATTAATTGTTTGGTAATCTACTGTGATTAAGTACCAGGGTAAATTATCTTGGCTCAGCCCTCTTGTGGAGCTTACTCCACCCCTAGTTCTAGATATTTATAGGGAGAGCTTGAAGGGGGTAGGAAGAAAAATATATGTACTCCTCTCCTCAGGCCTATAGCTTAAAGCAGGGATGATCAACCTGCTTCCCTCCAGCAGTTGTAAAACTCCCACCATGCCCTTCTGTAGGCTAATAGCTGTAGGCTCCATCTCCATGGGATCTCCTACTTCTGCTACAGCAAGAGAAATGGAGAGACATGATTCTGTATGGCCATGGTGAGGAGTCAGTCAGGAAGGTAACCTGTGTAAACTTTTCCAGACCCTGCTGCTGTGTATGGGGAACAAGTTAAGACACCCTGTACACCTCAGTAATGACTTGGACAGTCATATTGTTTGACTTTCACATCGCCATGTGAATTGCAGGAATTATTGCTAGAATACAGTCGCCAGCCAGAGATTCTAAAGAGAGAGAATTTAGCACAAGATGGTGTAACCAGATGGCTTTTGTTTCCAACATTGCCTAACACATGCACAAACATCTGGGAAAAGGATTTGCACAGTGTACAAACTGTTGGATGTACTACAACTACAACTTTGCATTCAAGTAAAGTAGGACATTTGTTGTGCTAAAGCTGGCCTGGTTACTGACCCTTATATCACCACACGCTAGCCATTACGCTACTAAACCTCCTGGCAGGCACCCATACAACCGCCAATATGAATGGTATCCCAAACTACCATCAAGTAGGAGTCCCAACTACAGGAAGTGCCAGGAGGGAAGAAAGGGTGCACTCTCCAGTCACTGCACTGGCATAGGGAGTGATGGCCTGGAGGAGACCACTGTGACACCTCCTATAGTTGGGGCTGGGCTACAGAAGCTGTCCATGCTATATGAGGAAGCAGAGATGCAGGGCAGGGAGAGAGCAGCAACCTAAACCAATGATGAGACCACAGTATCTGGGAGATTAGACAGAAGGAGGGGCCTTCCTCTTTCCTCTGATCAGAACCCCCACAATGTAATTACAGGGTGCCAAACAGTTGCCATGACAGCTGGAGGCTTTCTGGAGGCTCTCAGGCCTGCCATACTTCCTATTCTATTATACCCTGCCTCCAGCTAGAATTAGATTTAAAAAGTTGTATGTTCCCCAAAGTGACATTAATAAAACTACAGCTTGCCGCACACAAAATGAGTCCGTACACAGCACTGTCGAAGGAAAAATGTAAAAGTTATGGGTGTCAGAATATGATAATGTAGTGTACGGGAGAGTAATACCCCGTCACTACAGAAGGGTCACTTGGGTACTGTCGTTCCCCCTGTATTTATGGGGAGGTTGGTATGAAACATCTTGTTAACTGTAATGCTATGTACTTCCTGTTACTGTGAAAGGTGCATGTGCAGGCCGGCTAGGGTGTCATTCCAGCTCTGAGTCACTAGAGGGAGCTAGGGAACCCTAGGTTATATAAGGCCCAGTCAGGAAGTAGTAGCAGGGTTCAGACAGTGGGAGCAGAGGTCAGAAATGATCCTGTGTCTGAGTGAAGGCCAGGCTATGGGCCTGTGAGAGCAGAGCAGGCCTGAAGCCTGCCGACTAGGAGAGGGTAGTAAAGGCCCTGTAACCGGGTTCCGGATCCAAGGAAAAGGTTCCCCTCCTGAGTCATCATCCGTTTAGCTGAAACAGCATAAGCAAGCCACCATCCAAGACACAGAATATCACAGAGGCCGATCAGATAAAGCAAGAGGTACTCAAGATAACAGAGGAGGTACTAGATAAGGACAGCTTCAAGGGTACGCCAGATAAAGGGCATTAGACCTTGGAGAGAAAGTCACATGTCTCAGGACCAGTCAGGAATAGTGTGCAAGCCGCCTGTACTGCATCTCCTGTAATCAACACTCTGTATAATACATTGCTAAGACCGGCCATTCTGTACTTCCAAGAACCAGCTGTATTCCAATAGTAACCAACTGTCTTTCATGGAACTGCGCTTCCAACTGCGTCCATGTATTATACTCACTGATATTCAGTAAAGTTCCAGTTTTTGTTGGCTATCCTATGCTTGCTTCATTCTTCTACAATACCATACACGGCGTGTCACCGTTTAATTGACACTGGCGTCACGAACTTTTAAATACCTGCCTGTTCCAGTATTTGCCCCAATTGAAGACGACAGTGGATCCCAGGTTAGTGAGTCAATCTGCACTACAAAGCCCAGCATACACTACTGACCCCCTGGGACACTGCATCGCTCTTTTTGGCGTCACGAACAGGATCCGCATACTTCTACAGTGCAGAGAAGTGTGAACTGTGTGCTTTAACTATTCCACCACCGTATTGCGAAGACTGTAACCTTTATTTCTAAAATCTGTGGATTACAATTGTGCCTGGGAGGAATCAGAGATGCTGTACTGTGTTGCGCTACCCCCAGAGAGAAAATCGCATTTGTGGACTGTGTTTTATTGGACTTTTCATCAACCTGCTTGCTGTCATTGAATTGCAGCATCAGGACATCTAAAATGGCCGCCGACGCCATGAGGCTTTTTACTGCGCCATCAGGATGTGCAGAGGCGCGAATATTTGGCGCTCAAACCTTCCAAGAAGAAGGAGGAGACGATTGCCCTGGAGCGCCACCCACCTTGAGGAGTGACGACGCGACTGACTACCCTGAAGAGTTACGCCTAGGAGGCGGGCCTCAGATGGAGATAGACCGGCCCAGTGTGTGGGAGGGGTCAGTGTCGACTCTGCACCCAGTGAGAGGAGAGATGGTGTGCGCTGCGGAGCTGGAAGTCGAGACCACGTGTGAGTGGGGCGCCACTCCACCGGACTTTCCCGAGTTGGGGCCATGGGACCCTCTAGCCTGGACGGCCACCCCCTGGGCCCAGGCCATGGACTTGAGTATCACCCGTCCTCAGTCCCCACCGATCCGTCGCCGGCACGCAGAATGGCCGACTATCATGGCCGAATTGAAAGCCGCGGTGGCTAAGAAGAACACCAGCCGGAAAAAGCGGTTCGAGGAAATGGCCAAGTCCATCCAAGGAGACTCCTTTCCGGGTAAGCCCCAGCTAGAAAGGCGCCGCGGGATCGTGGTGTCCTTTGACAAAGAAAAAGGATACGGGTTCATCCAGGAGTTGGGAACTGGCCGGGACTTTTATGTGAACCGGCGGTCGGTGAAGCGGCACTACCTCCCGGAGCATCTCCATAATTTGACCATGGGAGAGATCGTGGAGTATACCCCCGCCGAAAGTTTACGGGGCCCCTACGCTACCGCAGTCACTCGCCCGAAGGCGCCGGCTGAGACCTGGGACCCAGAGAAAGAGGGGACAGATCCGGGTGAGACAGAGAGAGTGAAAGTGGAATCGGCCCGAACCACCCACCTGCATAGCCAGGTTTACTTAAGTCCCGATGTCTTCTGGGAGCCCATCGTGCTGCAGGGGCTGGAGGAACGAGATCCCCCTCCGGATGCGGTGAGGCGAGAGGAGGAGAAAGAGCGGCAGGACAGCTGCCGGCGGGCGGAAGAATGTGCAGAGGCCCGACGTCAAACAGCAGCTGCCACCGTTACCCCAGAGGCCACTGTCACCGGACCTCCGGTAGCTCCGACGACCTGCACCAAAGCTGACCTAGAGGCCCTACGCAAGAGAGTGTTTTGGGTGGCGGACCTCGGGTGCGCAGGAGGCGTGCGGTGGTTCCCGTTTCCTAGGACGGATGCCGAAATGGAGGCAATGAAGGACAAGCCTCCCCCTCTAAAGATTGTCAGAGGAGATGGTTTCCAGATGTGGCCGGCCTTGCCAGAACAGTTGCTGCAAGTTCCGTACATTGACTCTTCATCAGAGGAAGAATATGACACTCGCCTGTGAGTACGCTTTTCCTCATGTCCGTCTCCCTAATGGCCGTTTTGTCCCTCCGGTTGGCAGAGCTGGTCAAGCTTGCTGCCAGTTACACACGGCCGGTGGCATTCTAACTGAATAATGGTGCCACTGTATACCACTGCTTCCAGCTGCCCTTGTTATGTTTGGGACATCCGGTCTGCTGCTAATATCCCAGTTGTGCCTTGAGGTTTTTGCACAAATTTTCCCTTTTTACCCCCATTTCAGGTTGAAAAGACATTTTTATGTCAGCACTATTTTAAAGGGTAAGCAGGACTTGCCAGGATAACATGGCCCTGGTATTGTCAGAGTCCTGTATTGTCATTTTATATATGTGCTGCTGACTGTATTTAGTAACCGGTTTTTTATTCACGTCTATGTGCCCAGAGATGGACTTCCTATGTGCAAGCCTCTGAGAGGTTAATTTTATTATGGACTTATTTATTGTCATGGACTATCCTGGTTTTTAAACATCCGCTGTGCCAGGTCAGCGCCCCCGTTCCACTCACTATCCTGAGAAGAAGAGAATGACGCCCCTTGTCACCAGACTTCACCTTTGCCAATTGGGTCTGATATGAGTGTAATTGACATATATGTATGCATGCATGTGTCTTCCTCTATTTCAGGTAATGATTCCAGTTGGGCGGGCCCTGATGGAGTACGAGGTCGTACTCAGCTTAAAGCAGCGGGGTATGTAGTGTACGGGAGAGTAATACCCCGTCACTACAGAAGGGTCACTTGGGTACTGTCGTTCCCCCTGTATTTATGGGGAGGTTGGTATGAAACATCTTGTTAACTGTAATGCTATGTACTTCCTGTTACTGTGAAAGGTGCATGTGCAGGCCGGCTAGGGTGTCATTCCAGCTCTGAGTCACTAGAGGGAGCTAGGGAACCCTAGGTTATATAAGGCCCAGTCAGGAAGTAGTAGCAGGGTTCAGACAGTGGGAGCAGAGGTCAGAAATGATCCTGTGTCTGAGTGAAGGCCAGGCTATGGGCCTGTGAGAGCAGAGCAGGCCTGAAGCCTGCCGACTAGGAGAGGGTAGTAAAGGCCCTGTAACCGGGTTCCGGATCCAAGGAAAAGGTTCCCCTCCTGAGTCATCATCCGTTTAGCTGAAACAGCATAAGCAAGCCACCATCCAAGACACAGAATACCACAGAGGCCGATCAGATAAAGCAAGAGGTACTCAAGATAACAGAGGAGGTACTAGATAAGGACAGCTTCAAGGGTACGCCAGATAAAGGGCATTAGACCTTGGAGAGAAAGTCACATGTCTCAGGACCAGTCAGGAATAGTGTGCAAGCCGCCTGTACTGCATCTCCTGTAATCAACACTCTGTATAATACATTGCTAAGACCGGCCATTCTGTACTTCCAAGAACCAGCTGTATTCCAATAGTAACCAACTGTCTTTCATGGAACTGCGCTTCCAACTGCGTCCATGTATTATACTCACTGATATTCAGTAAAGTTCCAGTTTTTGTTGGCTATCCTATGCTTGCTTCATTCTTCTACAATACCATACACGGCGTGTCACTGTTTAATTGACACTGGCGTCACGAACTTTTAAATACCTGCCTGTTCCAGTATTTGCCCCAATTGAAGACGACAGTGGATCCCAGGTTAGTGAGTCAATCTGCACTACAAAGCCCAGCATACACTACTGACCCCCTGGGACACTGCAATAACACAACACACATTTTTAGACAAGTAAAAAAAAAAAAAATTGAAAGTAGCATCACTTATGGTAAAAACGCAAACAATTTGCAGATTTTTTTGCTCCCCAAAAAACAAGCCCTCATATGGCTATGAAGAGGTCAATGACCAAATTGCACCAGCTCAGAGAGCAGTTGTGGGTGCTGTTTGGAAGAGGATGCCAGCAAGCCATTTAGCCTGGGCCTGGATTTTACAACCATGGTGAGGCAGTGAACTGAACTATTGCCCCAAGTGAAGGAAAGCCTAGTTCTTGCTCAGCACTTGGTCAGATAATAATATAGTACCGCAGGTATTCTAACACATGGGACACTTTAATTATTATTAACAGTGCTCATTTGAAATCATTTGCATTTTCACCTGAGCCCTCCCCACTTTAAATGTGTCTTCCTTTACTTACATCTATGTCAACATTAGAAATCAACTGAAGAGCAATATCGGAGCACCCTAAATCCAGCGCATTCTGAGGCATGTTGGCATCAGAATACCAGTCCCGATCAGCGATGTGAGCATAATTTCCAGAAGGAGAGGCATGTTGGATCCGTGTTGTAGTTACAATACCCACAGACTTCCCTGTTAAATGCAGAACAATATGTTGACAATCAATGCTTGTTATTTATTGTAACTTAAAGGGAACCTGTCACCAGGATTTTGTGTATAGAGCTGAGGACATGGGCTGCTAGATGGCCGCTAGCACATCCGCAATACCCAGTCCCCATAGCTCTGTGTGCTTTCCGTGTGTATAAAAACCGATTTGATACATATGCAAATGAACCTGAGATGAGTCAGAGCTTGAAAAATATGACTCTTCTCTGGTCACACAAGTAAGATATGACTCTTTTATGTTAATTTGCATATGTATCAAATCATTTTTTTTTTACACAATAAAAGCACACAGAGCTATGGGGACTGGGTATTGCGGATGTGCTAGCGGCCATCTAGCAACCCATGTCCTCAGCTCTATACCCAAAATCCAGGTGACAAGTTCCCTTTAAAGGGGCTTTCCATCGACTTCTGATCGGAGGGTTTCCGACTACCAGCATGCCCGTCAGTTTGTAGAAGCCTCTTCTTCTCCTGTGACATCACATCCATCGTTCACATGGCCTTTGTAAACAGACGCTATTCAATGTACGTGTTTTTAAGAGCTGAATATTATGAAAATGTGCACTAAAGTGGTCATTTCTGTGATGTTTTATGGCCATTCCTGTACAAGTCAGGGAGAAGCTTAAAGAGAGTCTTTCACCTAAAACACCACAAACATCATGATATCCATTACATTCCCCATATTATAATGGGGCGGCGTTTATGCGGCCGGTGCCCAGGCTCCACGGCGCTGTTCAAATCAAACCCCTCCCCTTTCACCCCTCTGGCCCGCCCTCGGTTCTTCAGATACCATCCTCCAGTCAATGACAAATCCGGCGCCTGCGCACTCCATTACCCACTAGGGCAGAGGCAGCAGAGCGTTTAATGCGCATGCGCTGGCCCGTACATCCCGATATTTTGGCAGTTTACTTCCGCCGGCTAGATCGGGATGTACGGGCCGGCGCATGTGGATTAAACGCTCTGCTGCCTCTGCCCTAGTGGGTAAGGGAGTGCGCAGGCGCAGGCGCCGGATTTGTCATTGACTGGAGGATGGTATCTGAAGAACCGAGGGCGGGCCAGAGGGGTGAAAGGGGAGGGGTTTGATTTGAACAGCGCCGTGGAGCCTGGGCACTGGCCGCATAAACGCCGCCCCATGGCACCTTCAGAACCTAATTAGCATATAAAAGCGTTTTTAAGAGAGAATAGGCGACGGACAGCAAAATGAAAGGTAAGATTATAATATGGGGAATGTAATGGATATCATGATGTTTGTGGTGTATAATGGTCATTTTAGGTGAAAGACTCCCTTTAAAGGGGTTAGCAAGTATTTTACTAAGGGCTCATGCATACGACCGTACGGCTTTTTCAGTGTTTTGCGGTCCTCTTTTTATGGATTCGTTGTTCCATTTTTTGTTTCCATTGTGTTTCCGTTTCCTTTCCGTTTTTACGTTCCGTTTTTACGTATGCCATATACAGTAATTACATAGAAAACATTGGGCTGGGCATAACATTTTAAATAGATGGTTCCGCAAAAACTGAGCCAAGCACCATGATTTGCGGACAATAAAAGGACATGTTCTATCTTTTCAAGGTACGGAGATACGGAAATACTGAAACTGAATGCACACAGAGACACTTCAGTTTTTTTTGCTGAACCATTGAAATGAATGGTTCAGTATATGTACCGCATACTGAACTAAAAAAAACGGCCAGTATACTGAACGCAAAATACTGTTGTGTGCATGAGCCCTAATGATGGTCTATCCTCAGGATAGGCCATCAATATCTGATTTGTGTGGGTCTGACACCCAACACTTCTGTTTCTGGATACCTCCAGCTGTGGAAGTCAGCAGCACCAGAATTACACATCCATTGTGTAGTGTATGAAGCTGGTTACTGCAGCATTGTTCGCGTTCACTTCAATGTTCGCGTTCACTTACACAGCAGACAGAACTGTGTCATTTTGGCACCAATTTCCAGTGACATAGCTATCCTGAAACAGCTGATTGGCGAGGGTGTGGGATGTCAGGCCCCCACCCATCATATAGTGATGGTCTATCCTGAGGATAGGCCGACAATAGTACAATCCTGGACTACCCCTTTAAGATGGCTCTTGAATGGATTTAAATGTAAGGAAGTTGTCTAAAGCTGGGTAGAAAAGCCTTTGATATTTGTCACACTCTGTGTACCTGCTGCTTTTGCTTTCTTGAGTACTGACTCAACCTCATTACCAGCTTGAGTGCTACAGTCAGATCTTTTAGCAACAGCAGTTAATCCAATGGTTCCATAGTTCCCCTTCACTCCACATAGGTAGGCTGTTGCTGTGCCTGCACTGTCAGGAACCTGGCGATCTACATTATATGTCTGTGGAAACAAATGCCAGTAAATTGAAAGGGGTTATGCTATGATTGATATAAAACATGAAAATCAGACATCATATAGTACATGACAATCTCTTTCTACCAAAACCAGTGCAGCGACCTGTGAAGAGCTGGAGCATTGAATGGGAGTGGTAGTGTTTCTGGCTGTCACAATCAATCACGGCGGTCATCCTCAAGCTGTCACTCCCTAGGGCTGTGCAGTCAAAGGATGAGACACCCTTTCTTCCCCTGGAGCACACTCTGGTTCTGGTATTCCTGTCTGATTGTAGCTGGGGTGCTTGTAATGTTAGGCCTCTTTAACATGGGTGTCCCGTATGAGAGCCGGACAAGATGGAGGTGCATTGCGGGAAAATGCGCAATTTTTCTGCGCGAGTGCAAAGTGTGTTTTGCACGCGTGCAAGAAAAATCGGCATGTTTGGTACCCAGACCCGAACCCGGACTTCTTCACAGAAGTTCGGGTTTGGGTTAGGGGTTGTGTAGATTTTACACAACATGGTTATAAGGGAAAATAATACCATTCTTAATACAGAATGCTAAGTAAATTAGGGATGGAGGAGTTAAAAAAAATTAAAATAATATTAAACTCACCTTATCCACTTGTTCGCGCAGCCCGGCTTATCTTCTTTGTTCTTCTTTGAGGACCTGAGAGGAAATGGACCTTTGGTGAAGTCACTGCGCTCATCACATGGTCCATCACATGGTCCGTCACCATGGTGATGTACCCTGTGATGAGCACAGTGACATCACCAAAGGTCCTTTTCCTTCCAGGTCCTCAAAGAAGAAGAAAGAAGACAAGCCGGGCTGCGCGAACAAGTGGATAAGGTGAGTTTAATCATTTATTTTTATTTTTTAACTCCTCCATTCCTAATTTACTTTGCATTTTGTATTAAGAATGTTAGTATTTTCCCTTATAACTATGTTATAAGGGAAAAAATTAAAGATCTGGTCCCCATCCCTATCATCTCCTAGCAACCATGCGTGAAAATTGCACCACATCCGCACTTGGTTGCGGATGCTTGCGATTTTCACACAGCCCCATTCACTTCAATGGGGCCTGCGTTGCGTGAAAAATGCACAATATAGAGCTTGCTGCGATTTTCACACAACGCACAAGTGATGCGTAAAAATCACAGCTGATGTGCATAGCCTCATTGGAGTGAATGGGTCCGGTGTGGGTGCAATGCGTTCACCACGCCCATGCAAATTGTGGATCGCACATTGCTGGTGTCTGTGTTTTGCAGATCTGCAAAACACTAACGGACGTGTGAATGGACCCTAAACATTAAGGGTGGGGCCAGCCCAAATCTAGCCTCCTACAAGGGTTGAGTCAGGGTGATTAACCCTGAGTTTGCCATCCATACAGACTATACTGGTGCAATACATAACATAGTATTCAATGCATTACATAACACTAGGAATACTGTTTGTAGATACCCCCTGCACTGAGGTACTGCACACGAACCAGCTCTGTGCCTCACATAGATCCAAAGACCTCCACATTCATTGCTCCACCTGTTCTGCTAGATTTATTTACAGGCAGGCAGCTCAGGGGCGTGTCCTTTCTCAGGCAGTGTGTCCATTCTGCATGCCTGCCGGACAAAAAACATTGCATGAGGCAATTTTTGTCAAGCCGAAGCTGATATGCTGGGGAGAGCCCGGATCCCACCACATCGCATTTTATTCAATGGGATCCAGGGGGCATGTGGTACTATCAAGCTATGCTAGATCTGGAGAACTCCAGCAAGCTTTTCTCTGCCGAAACAGCCTGTCCGATTTCTTTGTTACATGTGTGAAAGTAGCCAAAAGGTGGTTTCACACATTACTTTTTTGGGGAAAAACACCATTGCTGTTCTTTTTGTTCATTTTTTTTCTTTATGCAAAGCAAGGAGTTGATCAATCAGGATGAGAACGTATAAGTCCTTCCTTCATAGTTCCCATTCCTTTAGAATTTATTCTGGTTTTGGCACATAAAAAACTGCAACAAAAACTGTGTTTTTTTTTTTTCAAAAAAGGTATGCATGAAACCACCCTAAATGCGGTTTAACTCTGCTCTACTCATGTTGCTCTGGAGGCAAAGTTCTTATGGTTATTATGGTAACAGACGCTTAAAGGCTATGTACACCTTTGGAGTCAATATTTTGCCTGCCGGATCCGGCAGTCTGCATGCAAACGGACAGCATTTGTAGACGGATTCCGGATGAGGATCCGTCTAACAAATGAATTGCACAAACGGATCCGTCTGTCCGTTTGTCATACGGACAAACGGATCAGTTTCTTTTTCACATTTTTAAAGGTCTCTGCATGCGCAGACCAGAAGGAAGGATCTGGCATTAAAGGTATTTTTAATGTCGGATCCGGCACTAATACATTTCAATGTAAATTAATGCCAGATAAGGCATTCCGGCAACTGATCCAGAATTTTGGATGGAGATAGCATGCTGCGGTATTATCTCCGTCCTGAATAGTCAAAAAGACTGAACTGAAGACATCCTGATGCATCCTGAACGGATTTCTCTCCATTCAGAATGCATGGGGATATGCCTGATCAGTTCTTTTCCGGTATAGAGCCCCTAGGACAGAACTCTATGCCGGAAAAGTAAAACGCTAGTGTGAAAGAACCCTAAGGCCTCTTTCACACGACCGTATGGCTTTTTCAGTGTTTTGCAGTCCGTTTTTCATGGATCTGTTGTTTCATTTTTTATTTCCATTGGGTTTCTGTTTCTTTTGCGTTTTTCGTATGGCATATGCAGTATACAGTAATTACATAGAAAAAATTGGGCTGGGCATAACATTTTTAATAGATTGTTCCGCAAAAATGGAATGGATACGGAAGATATACGGATGCATTTCCGTATGTGTTCTGTTTTTTTTGCTGACCCATTGACTTGAATGGAGCCACAGAACATGATTTGCGGGCAATAATAGGACATGTTCTATCTTTCAACGGAAAAACTGAAATACAGAAACTGAATGCATACAGAGTACATTCCGTGTTTTTTGCGGAACCATTGAAATGAATAGTTCCGTATACGGAATGCAAAAAACAGCCCATAAACTGAAAAAAAAATGTTGTGTGAAAGAGACCTAATTGTGTGACTGGTACTTTCACTTTCATTGTCATCTAATTACCCTAATTTCTAAACTATGAGAGGTCATAAACACATTCCACATCTGAGTGTTTATAATGTCAGAGAGCAGAGATAAGAAGTCCGTCTTCTCCTCAGATGAAGGAAAAAGACAAAAAATCCACAGGCAGCTACAAACCGGATTCCAAAAAAGTTGGGACACTATACAAATCGTGAATAAAAACTGAATGCAATGATGTGGAGGTGCCAACTTCTAATATTTTATTCAGAATAGAACATAAATCACGGAACAAAAGTTTAAATTGAGAAAATGTACCATTTTAGGCTGCTTTCACACTAGCGTTCGCTGGTCCGCTCGTGAGCTCCGTTTGAAGGAGCTCACGAGCGGACCCGAACGCAGCCGTCCAGCCCTGATGCATTCTGAATGGAGCGGATCCGCTCAGACTGCATCAGTCTGGCGGCGTTCAGCCTCCGCTCCGCTCGCCCTCCGCACGGACAGGCGGACAGCTGAACGCTGCTTGCAGCGTTCGGGTGTCCGCCTGGCCGTGCGGAGGCGTGCGGATCCGTGCGGATCCGTCCAGACTTTCAATGTAAGTCAATGGGGACGGATCCGTTTGAAGATGCCACAATGTGGCTCAATCTTCAAGCGGATCCGTCCCCCATTGACTTTACATTGAAAGTCTGGACGGATCCGTACGAGGCTATTTTCACACTTAGCTGTTCTATGCTAAAAATAATGCAGACGGATCCGTTCTGAACGGAGCCTCCGTCTGCATTATTATGAGCGGATCCGTTCAGAACGGATCCGCCCGAACGCTAGTGTGAAAGTAGCCTTAAGGGAAAAATATGTTGAATCAGAATTTCATGGTCTCAACAAATCCCCAAAAAGTTGGGACAAGGCCATTTTCACCACTGTGTGGCATCTCCCCTTCTTCTTACAACACTCAACAGACGTCTGGGGACCGAGGAGACCAGTTTCTCAAGTTTAGAAATAGGAATGCTCTCCCATTCTTGTCTAATACAGGCCTCTAACTGTTCAATCGTCTTGGGCCTTCTTTGTTGCACCTTCCTCTTTATGATGCGCCAAATGTTCTCTATAGGTGAAAGATCTGGACTGCAGACTGGCCATTTCAGTACCCGGATCCTTCTCCTACGCAGCCATGATGTTGTGATTGGTGGATTGTGTTCACTGACAATGGTTTCTGGAAGTATTCCTGAGCACATTCTGTGATTTCCTTTACAGTAGCATTCCTGTTTGTGGCGCAGTGTTGTTTAAGGGCCCGGAGATCACGGGCATCCAGTATGGTTTTACGGCCTTGACCCTTACGCACAGAGATTGTTCTTATGCACAGTTGATGATGATATTGCTCCACTATCTTTCTGCGCAACATTGTGGGAATTGGTGATCCTCTACCCATCTTGGCTTCTGAGAGACACTGCCACTCTGAGAAGCTCTTTTTATACCCAATCATGTTGCCAATTGACCTAATTAGTGTTAATTGGTCTTCCAGCTCTTCGTTATGCTCAAATTTACTTTTTCCAGCCTCTTATTGCTACTTGTCCCAACTTTTTGGGGATTTGTTGACACCGTGAAAATTTGAATCAACGTATTTTTCCTTTAAAATGATACATTTACTCGGATTAAACGTTTGATCTGTAATCTACGTTCTATTACAAATAAAATATTGACATTTGCCATCTCCACATCATTGCATTCAGTTTTTATTCACAATTTGTTTAGTGTCCCAACTTTTTGGGAATCCGGTTTGTAGTAGAGCATGTCAGCTCTGTACAGAAAAAAAAGATTTCATATTGTTAATAAAGACCAATTGAAAAAATGATGTTTAGCTCAAAATTTGTATAATGCATTAATTAAAAAGATTTGCTCCTAAAAGTGTACAGTCGTGGCCAAAAGTTTTGAGAATTACATAAATATTGGAAATTGGAAAAGTTGCTGCTTAAGTTTTTATAATAGCGATTTGAGTGAAACCATTTATGTGTGGGGTTGCTTCTCATCCAAGGGAGTGGGCTCACTCACAATTTTGCCCCAAAACACAGCCATGAATAAAGAATGGTACCAAAACACCCTCCAACAGCAACTTCTTCCAACAATCCAACAACAGTTTGGTGAAGAACAATTCATTTTCCAGCACGATGGAGCACCACGCCATAAGGCAAAAGTGATAACTAAGTGGCTCGGGGACCAAAACGTTGACATTTTGGGTCCATGGCCTGGAAACTCCCCAGATCTTAATCCTATTGAGAACTTGTGGTCAATCCTAAAGAGGCGGGTGGACAAACAAAAACCCACTAATTCTGACAAACTCCAAGAAGTGATTATGAAAGAATGGGTTGCTATCAGTCAGGAATTGGCCCAGAAGTTGATTGAGAGCATGCCCAGTCGAATTGCAGAGGTCCTGAAAAAGAAGGGCCAACACTGCAAATACTGACTCTTTGCATAAATGTCATGTAATTGTCGATAAAAGCCTTTGAAACGTATGAAGTGCGTGTAATTATATTTCACTACATCACAGAAACAACTGAAACAAAGATCTAAAAGCAGTTCAGCAGCAAACTTTGTGAAAACTAATATTTGTGTCATTCTCACGACTGTACACAGCCTTTGGCCTCCTGCACATGAACGTGTGCTGCCTGTGCCCGTGCTGCAGGCCACAAATTGCGGTCCGCAATGCACGGGCGTCGGGCACCAACTGTTCTGCAAAAAGATAGGACAAGTTCTATCTTTTTGCGGAACGGAAGCACTGAATGGAACGCCACAAGAGAACTCCATAGTGGTTCTGTTCCGTTCTGTTCCGCACCACATCTTCGGATTTGTGGACCCATTAAAGTGAATGGGTCTACATCCTTAATGAAGATTGCACGCGGCCAGTGTCCCGTGTATTGTATGTAGACCTGCCGTATGCGGGCCCCAATACGACCATGGAGGACACACGGTCGTGTGCAAGAGGCCTTTAACTAAATTTATACTAGCGACAATGGTTTCACTTAAATTTACCAACTAAATGTAATTATCTACATGATGTGTATATAAAATGATTTCAGGTGATAATAATATAATTTAAAATTAACATAAAAGAAACATTGGCACTAGAAAACCTTGGATAAGCCGACGTAAGGAAAAGTATCCATTGTCAGTTCATTCTCTTCCCCCAGCTTCCCTTCAAGCTGACCACTTAATATTCGTGTTGCTGTAACTGTGGGAATCCCCATGCCTGTTCAGAGAGAAATATGACACAATAATATGGTATGTTCCTAATGGTTTTTGATTTCTATTTAAATTTAAATAATAACATATCAAGTTTAATTAATAACAAACTAAATAATACTGATGTCAGCAAGGGGTTAATTAGTATATACGAATGCCATAGGGGAATTATCTCCTATTAAAGGGGTTTTCCCACAATACAAACGTAAATATCCTGTTCCCAGGAGAGGGGATAAATATCTGATTAATCGGGGTCGGACTGCGACTGCTCCATTCACTCTCTATAGGATCGACAGAAATAGCCAAGCACTGTAGTATATTACACTTGCCACATTTCTTGATATCATTATCAAGCTCGTCCCGTGAGCTGCCAGAAGGCCATAGGAAGGCCATTCAAGTGGTGTATCTCACCCAGAGCAAGCTGGGTGAGAACAAGAAAGCCTGGGAAAATAGGGGTTTCCCATTGTCTGCAGCAGCTAGGCTGGTAATGAGGTTAATTAGCAGCCAGCTGAGGAGCTCGAATAAATCTGGGCTTAGCTCCTCAATCGGGCTCTCCCAGTCTGGAAAGGAGCGGGCTGTGTCAAGGCCTGTGGGAGCCGTCACCCTCTTTGTGGGGGTAAGCACTGTCATGTGTTTTGGGGACCTGGGTGGTAGACCCAGATCCCGATAGAGAGGGGGAAAAAAACAGTTTAGTCAATGGCCAGACGGCTGAGGATTTATGTTTTGGTTGCTGTTTTTGTGTTGATGTGCTTAAAAATAAAAGCATCGTTTGGACTTCAACCTGGTGTCCGTGGCGAAGTCTGTGAGAATGACCCCCAGATAAGAGATGATCCCTTACACCCTTCAGAAGTCCAGTCTCTAAACATGGTGCAATTTTAAATAGCAGACACCTGCGGCACATGTATGCGATCAGCCATAAGACTGATCGCATACATTTTCCCTTTCAGATGCCGTGGTCAAATGTGACCACGGCATCAGAGCAGTCCAGAAGCGGAAACCGCGTGCTTCTGCTCCGGTAACAGCATTCCCCGGCTGAGATTGCAGAACCTGTTACATTGATCTAATAGACAGAAGCCTCAAGCAGGCTTCAGAGTCTATTATATGAATATACCAATACAGGCAGCTAGGTGGCAGCACTGTTGAAAATGAAGGCCCCTTTCACATGAGTGAGTTTTCCACGCGGGTGCAATGCGTGACGTGAATGCATAGCACCCGCACTGAATCCTGACCCATTAATTTCAATGGGTCTGCGTACATGAGCATTTTTTTCACGCATTAGTTCTGTGTTGCGTGAAAAATGCAGCATGTTCTATATTCTGCATTTTCACATGCCCCGGAAGCTGTATGAGTAATACTCATACAGCCAATGCATTCCAATACAGAAGTATTGGAATGCATTTTAAAGGAATATACCCCCAAAAGTTCAAGTCCCAAAGTGGGACAAAAAATAAAGTGAAAAATAAAGTTTGCCCCCCCAAAAAATTTAAAGTTTCAAGTAAAAATAAACAAAAATGTCATTTTCCCCAAATAAAGTAAAAAAAAATTTGTCAAAAATAGGGGGGAAGTATACATATTAGGTATCGCCACGTCCGTATCAACCGGATCTATAAACATATCACATGACCTAACCCCATCAGATGAACACCATAAAAAAAAAAAAAACTGTGCTAAATAAAAAAAATGATTTTGTCACCTTACATCACAAAAAGTACAACAGCAAGCGATCAAAAAGGCGTTTGCCCACCAAAATAGTACCAATCTAACCATCACCTCATCCCGCAAAAAATTAAAAAACTATGGCTCAGAATATGGAGACACTAAAACTTTTTTTTGTTTGAAAAAAGCTGTTATTGTGTAAAACTTACATAAATAAAAAAAAGTATACATATTTGGTATCGCCGCGTTCGTATCGACCGGCTCTATAAAAATATCACATGACCTAACCTCTCAGATGAACACCGTAAAAAATAAAAAATAAAAACTGTGCTAAATAAACCATTTTTTTTCACCTTACATCACAAAAAGTGTAATAGCAAGCGATCAAAAAGTCACACGCACCCCAAAATAGTGCCAATAAAACCGTCATCTCATCCTGCAAAAATGATAACCTACCCAAGGTAATCACCCAAAAACTGAAAAAATAATGGCTCTCAGACTATGGAAACACTAAAAAACATGATTTTTTTTTGCTTCAAAAATGAAATTATTGTGTAAAACTTACATAAATAATAAAAAAGTATACATATTACGTATCGCCGCATCCGTGACAACCTGGTCTATAAAAATATCACATGATCTAACTTGTCAAAATATCACATGATCTAACAAAAATAAAAACGGTGCCAAAACAGCCATTTCTTGTTATCTTGCCTCACAAAAAGTGTAATATAGAGCAACCAAAAATCATATGTACCCTAAACTAGTACCAACAATACTGCCACCCTATCCCGTAGTTTCTAAAATGGGGCCACTTTTTTGGAGTTTCTACTCTAGGGGTGCATTAGGGGGGCTTCAAATGGGACATGGTGTCAAAAAAAACAGTCCAGCAAAATCTGCCTTCCAAAAACCGTATGGCATTCCTTTCCTTCTGCGCCCTGCCGTGTGCCCATACAGCAGTTTACGACCACATATGAGGTGTTTCTGTAAACTACAGAATCAGGGCCATAAATATTGAGTTTGGTTTGGCTGTTAACCCTTGCTTTGTAATCGGGAAAAAATTATAAAAATTTAAAATTTGCCAAAAAATGTAAATTCAGAAATTTCATCTCCATTTGCCAATAACTCTTGTGGAACACCTAAAGGGATTAACTACGTTTGCAAAATCTGTTTTGAATACCTTGAGGGGTGTAGTTTCTTAGATGGGGTCATTTATGGATGGTTTCTATTATGTAAGCCTCACAAAGTGACTTCAGACCCAAACTGGTCCCTAAAAATTGGGTTTTTGAAAATTTCTGAAAAATTTCTAGATTTGCTTCTGAACTTCTAAGCCTTGTAACATCCCCAAAAAATAAATTATGATCAAAACATGAAGTAGACATATGGGGAATGTAAAGTAATAACTATTTTTGGAGGTATTACTATGTATTATAGAAGTAGAGAAGTTGAAACTTGGAAATTTGCAATTTTTAAAAAAAATTGTGTAAATTTGGTATTTTTTATAAATAAAAAAGATAATTTTTTTTTACTTCATTTTACCAGTGTCATGAAGTACAATATGTGACGAAAAAACAATCTCAGAATGGCCTGGATAAGTCAAAGCGTTTTAAAGTTATCAGCACTTAAAGTGACACTGCTCAGATTTGCAAAAAATTGCCTGGTCCTTAAGGTGAAATAGGGCTGAGTCCTTGAGGGGTTAAAAAAAAGTTTAAAAAAAGTTTTTATAAATATAATATATATATATATATATATATATATATATATTTATATATATATATTAAAGTTTAAATCGCCCCCCTTTTCCTTAAAATAAAAATTCTTAACCAATAAAAAAAAAACATCATGGGCATAACCGTGTGTGAAATTGCCCATACAATTAGGCCGAATGCACACGGCCGTTTTTCATGGCCGTGAGCGGTCCGTGGAACCACGGCCTGGATTCCTGCTGAGAGCAGGAGCGCACGGCGTCATTGGTTGCTATGACGCCGTGCGCTCCCTGCTGCCGCCACAGTACAGTAATGCACTGGTATAGATCATACCAGTGTATTACCGTATTATGGTGGCAGCAGGGAGCACACGGCGCCATAGCAACCAATGACGCTGTGTGCTCCTGCTCTCAGCAGGAATCCAGGCCGCGGTTCCACGGACCACTCACGGCCGTGAAGAACGGCCGTGTGCATTCGGCCTTAAAATATAACAATATCGGGCCTCTTGCGCACGACCATGTGCCCCCCCATGGCCGTATTGCGGCTTGCATACAGCGGGTCCGTAATACACGGGACCCCGGCCGCGTGCATTCCGCATCACGGATGCGGACCTATTCACTTGAATGGGTCCACAAATCCGGAGATGTGGAACGGAAGCATGGAACGTAACCGTACTGACCTGGAGAATGAAGATAGCAGGTCAATTTTACCGCATAGTGTAAGATGTAATTTTGTTTTATAAAAACCTGTCAGAATTGCATTTTTCTCAATTCTACCCCATTAGAAATGTTTTCCTCTTCCCACTACATGGTATGCAACCATAAATGGCTCCAATAGAAAATACAACTCATAAGCCCTCATAAGGCTATGTGAACGGAAAAAAAAAAAGTTAGGGCTATGGGAAGGCGGGGAGTGAAAAACGAAAATGCAAAAATGGAAAATCTCAGGGTCCTCTAAAAGGAAAGAGTCAATGTTTAATCAAGTCACATAGTAATCTTACCATCTCCCAGGAAGAGAATTAAATTCCTGGCCCTGTGGTTAACTGGTTTCAATTTTTCAGCTTTCTTAATCTCAGAAGCCATTTTATCATTCCAGAACTTTGGAGTTTTCTCTTCATCTGTAAGTAAAGACTGAGATCGTAATGACATTCTCAGGAAACTTTTATCCTCGCCTTCAAATTCTGACTAAAAATTCCCTGGTGACAGACTCCTTTTAAATATAAGGGAGTCTGTCACCAGGGAATTCTGGTGAACCTGGCACACTGTCTTGTAGGGCTAGCTCAGCTAAATGTAATAATACCGTTCTCGTATCTATCCCTTGCTTTATTCTGAAGAAATGTACTTTTAATTATTATGCAAATGAGCAGGTATGTGCACCGATGGTGGGCTCAAGCCCCTCTGTGCACCCTAGCTCCTCCACCTTCCTCTGCCAGCCCCTCTCTCTCCTTCTTGATTGATAGCGCTAGGTCCCTGCATAGTCAAGGCACTGACAATGACGAAGGATTAAAAGTACTATTTCTCCAGGATGAAGCAACAAAAGGCATCATTACATACAGCCGAGCTAGCCCTACATCCCATTGTGTCTGAATTTCCTGTTGAAAGATCCCCTTTAAAATGTCAATTTAATCAACCAACATAAAAACAACAAATAAACTGTTCACAATAAACTCCTTGTTCACATAAAATATCATTTAGGCTACATGCACACAACCTTATCCAATTTTCAGATACGGATACCTTCTTTGTGCAATCTGCATTTTTTTCTGCCCCATTAATAGCTATTATTGGCAATTTTTGTCCTCAAAATGCAAAATAGACAAGAATAGGACATGTTCTATAATTTGCAGGACAGATGCGACAGTAAACTGTGTTTTTTGCTAACCCATAGAAATGAATGGGTCCGTGTGCGACCCACAAGTGAGGACCGGGCACGGATGCAAAATAAAGTCATGCCCACAAGGCCTTAAAAAGAATACCTGTAGCTCAAACTGTGCAGCTAAATGTCAGGTCATGTTAATTGCAATATTATAGGCAACTGTATTATCAATTCTCATCAGTGTTGTGTCTAAACTACCTTAAAAATATGGTTGTTCCTATTACTCTACTTTACAAAATCAATTCATTCCTGAGCAACCAATGTAAAGTTATAAAATAGGAAAACAAATCATAATGTAATCCAATAAGTTACATAGGATTATAAATCATACACTTAATAAACTTAATACTCTTTTTTTTTTTAAAACCTTGAAGGCCACTAAGAGGGAGGTGCTTTTTTTGTGCGGCTCTCCCAGGCTGACTTGTCACAACTAGAGATGAGCAAATCGAAGTTGACAAAGTGTAATTCAATCCGAATTTCAGGAAAAATAAAATTCGCACCAAATCCGAATTTCCTCACGCTTTGTGGTAACGAATCGCGTGGCTGCTGCACATGTTAAGACATGGAGCAAGGCACTCTGGGAACGAGGGATCACCCACAATGCCATGCTTGTAGCTAATCAGCAGCCAGCCAGCCCTGTGATGTTACATCCCTATAAATAGCCTCAGTCATCTTGGATTCAGCCATTTTCCAGTGTACTTAGTGCAGACAGAGATATCAGCAGGCGCCAGGGACAGTGGTAAAAAAGACTTTAAAACTTTTATTTTGCTGTATAGAAGTTCAGGGAAAGGATATGGAGGAATCATTCCACAATATTGAAGCACAACAGGGTTCAGTAGGAGAGGTTACAGCCTGGGTAATAGGAACAATCCTATTACACCTTGCTGCACTGACTAGGCACCCAAATTGCCATTATACAGCTCTGTAATTCCAGCAAACCGTTCTTGTTATTGGGGTGTAAGTGCTGTTTGATACAGCCATTAACAGGGTTTATTACAAGGAAATATATCTATGTCTTTTTTGCCCTTGTGCGGTGTAGTTATATGTTCTAAAGTCCTTTTTGGCGTGTATTAGTTGGGGGAAAAAGGGCTTATTAGCCATTGTGTGGTGAATTGACAAAATTACAGACTTTTTTGGGGTGTTTTAATTTTCTTTTTATTTATTTATTTGATCTAACAGTACGTCAGACAGAGAAGTGCCAGGCCCTGCACAGGGAAGTGGCAGAAGTCTAAATGTTTCTGGCGCAGGCACATGTCGCAGCAGAGTAAGGGGGCGTGGCAGCAGGAGTCGCAGCCAGAGGCCTGAGCTCCCGGTGTCATCTAGCGGTCGTGTCTTGACCAGCAACCTGGCGGTTCTTGAATGATTGTCTCTATCATCCACTGCGTCTCAAGTGACATCAGACACCCACAGCCAAGAGTTGGTGGGTTCTTCAGACACAACCCTTAGTTGGCATGGCCCGGGAGCAGACCCTGTGCCCTCACCTGTCCTCAACCTGCCTCTGTCCTTTTCTGTTCCCTCACCCAGAGAAGTATTCTATGCTGTGGGCTCAGCTCCACTATACAGCGAGGATGAGCTACTAGAGGACAGTCAGCAGCTTCTGGCCAGCCAAGATGTGGAGGAGACATCCACCGCTTTCTCCGGCCGGCAAGTAGTGATAAGGAGAGTGGGAGCGGGTGTTGCGAGTAGTCAGGCTCCTGACCCAGAAACCGTTGAGAAGGACATCAGTGATGTGCAGACAGTACTCGATGATGATGTAACTGATCGCACTTGGGAGTCGGGTGAATTAGGGGCTTCATCACCATTGGGAGAAGAGGGTGGCAGCAGCTTGCCCATGAAGCAGCGATGGAGCCAGCAAGTCACTAGCGTGGCCGGGAGTCAGCAGGGTGGCAGCAGTGAGAGGTCAGGAGCCAAACATGCCCAGGGTAGACCACCCGTTTTCGAAGGAGCCTACCTGACCGGAAAGTAGTGGTCCAGGGGTTCATGGAAGCAGCGGCAGTAGCAGTCAGTCAGTGCGGAGTGTTCGGGGTAAAATCACCTACTCGGCAGTTTGGCAGTTTTTTGTTAATCCGACGGAGAAGGTGAACATGGCCATTTGTAGAATCTGTGGGCAGAAGGTGAAGCATGGCCAGGGTGCCAATGTTGGCACCACGGCCCTGCCTCAACATATGCAACGTCACCATAAAGTGGCCTGGGAGAACCATAGCTTTGATATGGTGGTCCAGTCTGCCGCAGCAACCACTGTGTCACCCAGTGGCAACCACCTGATTTTAGGCAGTCAAGGCTCCACCACCTCAGCCGAAGGGAGCTGTCTGTCATTCCCATAATCTGCTGGTCCTGATGCTCCTGCTCCTCCTCCTCGTCAGTCATTCCGTCAGCAATCAATCACCGATGCGATTGTCAAGAGACAACAGTATGCGTGCACTCATCCAATGGCGCAGAAGCTGAATGTGCTCCTGGCCAAGTTGCTGGCGCTGCCCTCCCTTTCCAAGTGGTGGACTCTGCACCTTTCAGAGAACTGATGGCTTGTGCCAAGCCGAGGTGGAGAGTCCCAAGCCGTCATTTCTTTGCCAAAAAGGCAGTACCAGCCCTGCACACATATGTAGAATAGAAAGTGGCCAGCCCTTGAGCCTGTCTGTGTCTGCCAAAGTGCATGGCAGCGCCGACGTATGGAGCTGTAACTACGGTCAGGTTAAATACATGTCCTTTACTGCCCACTGGATGAATGTGCACAGCCACACCAGCAACTTGGCCAGGTGACGCCGCTTCCGCCTCCACTTTCTCACGTCGTTGGTCCTGCGACAGTGTCCGCCTCTGCCTCTTCATCCTCCACTGTGTACTCAGCCTCCACTGCAGAGACAATTCACAGTGCCCCTGCAGCATACCACGTGTTCAGGGCACGGCAGTGTCACGCTGTTCTGCACCTCGTTTGCCTGGGCAAACTGAGTCACACAGGGGAGGAAATGCTCCCTGTCCTTCATCAAGAAATCGAATGCTGGCTTAAATCGGAACCATGGTGACCGACAACGGGAAGAACATGGTATCGGTGTTGCTTCAAGGAGGGCTGAGGAATGCGCCCTGAATGGTATACGTGTTTATCTGGTTGTCAAGCGGTTCCTGAAGTCTTACACCCATTGCAAGACATCCTAAAAATGGCCAGGAAACTTTGTACGCACTTCAGCCACTCGTACACCGCAAAGCACACTCTCCTTGAGCTGCAGCGGCAGAATGGAATTCCCCAACATAGGCTAAAATGCGACGTTTTCACCCATTGGAAGCACACCCTCCATATGTTGGACCGACTATGCGAACAGAGAAAGGCCATAAATTATTTCTTGATGATCCAAGCGGACAGGAGTACTCCCCTGTGTAACTTCAATGGCAGCCAGTGGCAGCTCATGCGTGACACCTGCCAATTGCTCAGGCCCTTTAAGGAGGCCACGTTATCAGTTGCCGGGACTACGGGACTAGTTGTCAGTCGCCAGGACTACGGGATGAACAACATCATTCCACTGCTTCATGTCCTGGAACAGATGCTGGTAAATCTGTCTGGTCAGGGGACTGGAGATGTGGCATCTAGATCTCACGGCCACGTGAGCCTGTGGGGGCTGAACTTGAGGAGGAGGAGGACATTGGTGCACAAGCAATGTGTAGTGAAGTGGGTGGGTTTTATACACAGGTGATAGGAGAGGAGGAGCAGGAGCAGCCAGAGGAGCTACAGAGTGATGAGGAAGACTAGGCAGAGGACCCAGACACACCGTAGCAGTATGCAGTGGAGATGGAGGCAGGGAGTCCCTCCGAGTCACTTGTACAAATGGCCCGATGCATGCTCACTTGCTTGCGTAGTGACAGCCGAACTGTCACTATTCGGCAGAAGGATGACTTCTGGCTCTCCACCTTGTTGGACCCTCGCTACCGGTCCAAAATTGGGGCCTTTTATACACGCGCTGAGAGGGAGAACAAACTAACCTACTATAGAGACATCCTAGGTAGTCAGTTGGCTGCTGTCTATCTGCACCATCGTCCATCCTCTCGCAGGTCTGATCGGGGGGCCCTCTGCACTCGCGTTCATCTGCCATGGCTGCTGTGGCAGGGTGAGGGGTTAGGAGCAGTTCCAGTTCCGTCAGCAGCAACTTGAGTCTAGAGTTGCTGATGAGCAGCTTTCTTCACCCGCCTAGTGAAGAAACTACTCAACAGCAGCAGTAGCAGCTAAACCTGGAGCAGGACCTGAACCAGCAGATGGTGACATACTTAGACAGCACCTTGCCACCCCACATTGAAGATCCGCTGGACTACTGGGCAGCCAAACTGGATTTGTGGCTGCAACTGGCAGAGTTTACCCTGGAAAAGCTGTCCTACCAGGCCAGTAGTGTGGCATCAGAGCGGTTGTTTAGTGCGGCAGGGGCCATAGTTACCCCAAGAAAAACTCGCCTGGCCACCAAAAATGTGGAGAGACTGACCTTTGTCAAGATTAATCAGGCATGGATCAGCCAGAATTTCCACTCACAAATGCCCGATGCATCAGACTAGATCATCCATGGTGCCACACCAACACTTTGACACAAGAGACCGGTTTCTTCTGGCTACCTGCCTCAGCTATTATTCTGATGCGGCCAACCACCTGATGACACACATCTGATACCAAGTGCTCCTTCTTTCACCCATCATCTTCAGCTGGTACTAGTATTGACACCCACCTTCCTACTCTGTCACCTGGTCACTCTGTGGTCTCCTGATGCTGCTGCCACCTCCACACTATGTCACCTTGCCATTCTCTGGTCTCCTGATGCTGTTGCCACCTCCACACTATGTCACCTTGCCACTCTGTGGTCTCCGGATGCTGCTTCCACCTCCACACTGTCAACTGGCCACTCTGTGGTCTCCTGATGCTGCTGCCACCTCCACACTATGTCACCTTGCCATTCTCTGGTCTCCTGATGCTGTTGCCACCTCCACACTATGTCACCTTGCCACTCTGTAGCCTCCCGATGCTGCTGCCACCTCCACACTATGTCACCTTGCCACTCTGTGGTCTCCGGATGCTGCTTCCACCTCCACACTGTCAACTGGCCACTCTGTGATCTCCTGATGCTGCTGCCACCTCCACACTATGTCTCTTTGCCACTCTGTGGTCTCCTGAGGCTGCTGCCACCTCCACCGTATGTCACCTTGAAACTCTGTGGTCTCCTGATGCTGCTGCCACCTAGACACTATGTCACCTTGCCACGCTGTGGTCTCCTGATGCTGCTGCCACCTCCACATTATGTCACCTTGTAACTCTGTGGTCTCCTGATGCTGCTGCTACCTCAACACTATGTCACCTTGCCACTCTGTGTTTTAATGATGCTGCTGCTGCACCTCCACACTATGTCACCTTGCCACTCTGTGGTCTCCTGATGCTGCCACCTCCACACTATCATTGTGCCACCCTGTGGCCTCCTCCTGATGCTTCTGGAGCCACCTCCATAGTCTGTCATGGTGTCACCCTGTGGCCTCCTCCTGATGCTGATGCTGCCGCCACACTCTGTCATTGTGCCACTCTGTGGCTTCCTGATGCTGCCGCCACCTCCACACTGTCATTGTGCCACCCTGTGGCCTCCTGCTTATGCTGCTGCCACCTCCACACTCTCTCATTGTGCATCTCTGTGGCCTCTTGATGCTGCTGCTGCCACCTCCACACTCTGTCATTGTGCCACTCTGTGGCCTCCTCCTGATGCTGCTGCTGCCGCCACCTCCACGCTCTGTCATAGTGCCACTCTGTGGCCTCCTGATGCTTCTGCCACCTCCACACTGTCATTGTGCCACTCTGTGGCCTCCTCCTGATGCTGCTGCCACCTCCAGTGGACATCTTATGCTGTTCCCACCCTCCCCACTTCATGACTGGGCCACTATTTTGCCTTTCGGCCTGGCTGACATCATCATTTAACATAGAAAAAGCAATAGTCAAGGCTCACCTGGTCCCAGATTGAAGTGGAGGCACGGATATTCGCCAGGGACTCAGCGATAGTGGAAATATAAGTAACATAGTAGATAAGGCTGAAAAAAGACATTTGTCCATCCAGTTTGGCCTGTTATACTGTAAGTTGATCCAGAAGAAGGCAAAAAAAAAACTCTATGAGGTAAAAGCCAATTTTCCCCACCTAAGGGGGAAAAAATTCCATTCCGGCAATCAGATAACTCCCTGGATCAACAACCCATCTCTAGTAGCTATAGCCTATTATTACACTCCAGAAATGCATCCAGGCCCCTCTTGAACTCACCATCACCACCTCCTCAGGCAGAGAGTTTCATAGTCTCACTGCTCTTACCGTAAAGAATCCTCTTCTATGTTTGTGTACAAACCTTCTTTCCTCCAGGAGCAGAGGATGTCCCCTTGTCACAGTCACAGTCTTGGGGATAAATAGATGATGGGAGAGATCTCTGTACTGACCCCTGATATGTTTATACAAAGTAATTAAATCTCCCCTCAGTCATCCTTTTTCTAAATTGAATAACCCTAATTTTGATCATCTTTCAGGGTACTGTAGTTCCCTCATTTCAGTTATTACTTTAGTTGCCCTCCTCTGAACCCTCTCCAGCTCTGCTATGTCTGCCTTGTTCACAGGAGACCAGAACTGTACGCAGTACTCCATGTGTGGTCTGACCAGTGATTTGTAAAGTGGTAGGGCTATGTTCTCATCACGGGCATCTATTCCCCTTTTGATGCAGCCCATTATCTTTTTGGCCCTGGCAGCAGCTGCCTGACACAGTTTTTTACAGCTTAGTTTGCTGTTCACTAAAATTCCTAGGTTCTTTTCCATGTCAGTGTTACCCAGTGTTTTACCATTTAGTCTGTACAGGTGACTTGCATTATTCCTTCCCATGTGCATAACCTTACATTTGTCAGTGTTAAACCTCATCTGCCACTTCTCTGCCCAAGCCTCCAATCTATCCAGATCCATCTGTAGCAGTATACTGTCCTCTTCCATGTCAATTACTTTACACAGTTTAGTGTCATCTGCAAAAATTGATATTTTACTGTGCAAGCCACCTGCAAGATCATTAATAAATATATTTAAGAGGATAGGGTCCAGTACTAACCCCTGAGGTACTCCACTAGTGAAAGTGACCCGATCCGAGTGTGTACCATTAATAACCACCCTCATTTTGGTATTACTGAGCCAGTTACTTACCCACATACAGACATTTTCTCCCAGTCCAAGCATTCTCATTTTATATACTAACCTTTTATGCGGTACAGTGTGAAATGGTTTGGAGAAGTCCAGATATACACGACATCCATTGATTCACCGCTGTCAAGTCTAGAACTTACCTCATCATAGAAACTGATTATATTAGTTTGACATGACCGATCCCTCGTGAAGCCATGCTGATATGGTGTTATTTCGTATTTTCATTGAGGCGCTCCAAAATAGCATCTCTTAGAAAACCTTCAAACAGTTTACCCACGACGGTTGTTATACTTACCGGCCTATAGTTTCCGGCTCTGTTTTTGGACCATTTTTGAATATGGGCACCACATTTGCTAAGCGCCAATCCTGTGGTACACTCCCTGTCAGTATAGAGTTCTTAAATATCAGAAATAAGGGTCTGGCTATGACATTACTTAATTCTCTTAGGATATGTGGTGTATGCCATCTGGTCCTGGCAATTTGTCTATTTTAATCTTTTTAAGACACCGCTGTACTTCTTCCTGGGTCAGACAGGGCACTTTTAATGGGGAATTTACTTTTACATTCTGCATTTCATCATTTTCTTCAGTGAATACAGTGAATAAAAAAATATTTAATAGCTTTGTTTTCTCCTCATTGCTCTCTGCAACTCCCCCCTCACCACTCTGTAAAGGGCCGACACCTTCAGATTTATATTTTTTAATATTTATATAATTGAAGAACATTTTAGGGTTAGTTTTGGTGTCTTTGGCAATTTATCTTTCAGTCTCTAGTTTGGCCAATTTTATTAGTTTTTTACATATTCTATTTTTACCTTATATGTCACGGGGTGCCGGCGATGTGCTCCGCAGCACAGACGGTGCTACGCCTCTGTACAGGAGCGAGGACGCGTGCAGCGTCCTCGTCTCCTAGGTGATGGGGGGCGGGACGGATCCGGCCATGCATGTCTCCTCAGTGCGTCCGGCGTCCTCGGTCCCCCCAGCAACCAGATGAAGCCTGAGCACCGAGCTGGGCACTCTGTGCTCAGCCTTTTTCAGCAGGGCGAGTCATGTGACGCTGGCCACGTCACATGACCCCTTTTACTCAGTATTTAAACAGGCAGCCTGCTGACCACAGGTTGCCTGTTATTTATGTTCTTGCTGTGAATTTACATTACCTTCTGCTATTTCCTGACTAACCTCTGCCTGCTCCTTGTGCACTTTGCTGCTCTCCTGGAATTCTGACCCCGGCTTCCTCCTGACGATCCTCTGCTGACTCCATTGGTACTTCTCGACTCTCCTGGTATTTATGACCCCGGCTTCTCCTGACTATTCTCTGCTTGCTCCATTTGTACTTCGTTGCTCTCCTGGTATTGACTCGGTCCGTTCACGTTCTGTTGTTTCTGGTCTGTACTCCCAGCACGTATTCCAAGCTAGGGTCTGCAGTCCAGTTGTCCCTTGTCATTAGGACTTGCGAGGCAAGTAGGCAGGGCCAGGGGTGAGGGTGGAGCGCAGTGGTCACTTTCCTCCCCCCTATGTGTGTGTACGCGACCGTTTTCTGGAGGGGGCAAAACATTGTGTCACTGTTGTCACTGATCATAAGAACCTAATGTTTCTTGAGTCTGCTAAGAGGTTAAATCCCCGTCAGGCCAGATGGACATTGTTTTTTACACGTTTTGATTTCTCCATCACTTTAAGATAATGGGTTGCATCAAAAGGGGCATAGATGCCCGTGATGAGAACATAGTCCTACCACTTTACAAATCATTAGTTAGACCACACATGGAGTACTGTGTACAGTTCTGGGCTCCAGTGAACAAGGCAGACATAGCAGACTGAGGGGAGATCTAATTACTATGTATAAATATATCAGGGGTCAGTACAGAGATCTACCCCATCATCTGTTTATCCCCAGGACTGTTACTGTGACGAGGGGACATCCTCTGCGAGTGAGACTATGGAACTCTCTGCCTGAGGAGGTGGTGATGGTGAGTACAATAAAGGAATTCAAGAGGGGCCTGGATGTATTTCTGGAGTGTAATAATATTACAGAATATAGCTACTAGAGAGGGATCGTTGATCCAGGGAGTTATTCTGATTGCCTGATTGGAGTCGGGAAGGAATTTTTTATTCCCCTAAAGTGAGGAAAATTGGCTTCTACCTCACAGTTTTTTTTGCCTTCCTCTGGATCAACTTGCAGGATGACAGGCCGAACTGGATGGAGAAATTTCTTTTTTCGGCCTTATGTACTATGTTACTATGTTACTTTCAGGCCAGGAAGTAGAAACGTGAAGGCTGACGCATTGTCTCGGAGCTTCCGTGCGTTTCAGCCTACAGATGCACCACCTGAATCCATTCTACCAGCTAATATCTTTGTAGCATCCCTGACCCAGGATATCATGGCTCTCATTAAGGCTGAACAACATCTAACCCTGGCACCCACCCCAACAGGTAAGATGTTTGTTCCCTTACAGTTTAGTCTCCGACTGTTGGGCGTCATGATTCTGCCTTTTGTGGACATCCTGGTATTGAAGGCACTAAGGAGCTGGTTTCTAGATCATATTGGTGGCCCACTGTAGCTAGGGATGTCAAGTCCTATGTGTCGGCCTGTGAAGTTTGTGCTAGGTCTAAGACCCCTAGTACTCGACCTGCTGATGACCTATGACCCCTACCCATTACCAGTAGACCCTGGTCCCATATCTCGATGGACTTTATCACTGACCTGCTGCCTGCGGAGGGTAAGACTGTGGTTTGGGTAGTGGTCAATAGGTTTAGCAAGATGGTTCATTTTATTCCCCTGTCTAAACTCCCAAATGCGAAAACCCTGGCGTCTATATTTGTGAAACAGATTGTACGCTTACATGGTATTCCGGAGAATATTGTATCCGACAGGGGTGTGCAGTTTGTGTCCAAGTTTTGGAGGGCTTTCTGTCAGAAATGACCGATTTCATTATCTTTTTCGTCCACCTACCACCCTTAGAGTAATGGGCAGACTAAACGCCTCAATCAGTGGAACAATTTCTTAGGTCTTACGTTGCTGATGACCAGCAATTATGGGTTAAATACCTTTCGTTGGCCAAATTTGCTCTGAATACCCATGTTAATTATTCTGCTGGTGTCTTCCCGTTCTTTTGTAACTATGGTTTCCATCCTCGTTTTCATTGTGGGTCATCCGTCTCCTCCTCTAACCCTGAGGCGGATAGGGTCTCCTCTGAACTGTGCACAGTTTGGGCTCGGGTTCAATCGAACCTAGAAAAGGCTCAGAATACTCAGAAAATCAAGGCCAATAGGTGACGTTCTAAGGGGGTGAACTTTCAGGTCGGGGATAAGGTGTGGTTGTCTCTCGCTCAAGGTAGCTTCTAGAAAATTAGCTCCACGTTTTATAGGGCCATATAAAATTACGGAAGTGATTAACCTGGTATCGTTTAGGTTGGAACTGCCCGAGTCGTTCCACATTCATGATATGTTTCACAAATCTCTACTTTAAAAATATTTTGAACCTGTTGTACCATCACAAGCCAGTCCTTGTTAATGATTCGGTGAAGTATGTGGTGTCTAAGATCGTGGATGTCAGGAGAGTGCGTAATTCTTTGCAGGACCTAGTCTACTGGAAGGGCTATGGACCCGAGGAAAGGTCTTTGGTACAAGTTAGGGAGGTTAATGCCCCTAGACTGGTTAGAAAATTCCATGCAGACCATCCTGGGAAGCTATCGCGGGCCGCCTGTACAGAAGCGAGGACGCGTGCTGCATCCTCGTCTCCTAGGTGATGGAGGGCGGGATGGACCCGGCCTCGCACGTCTCGTCAGCGTGGCCGGCGTCCTTGGTCCCCCAAGCAACCAGATGAAGTCTGAGCACCGAGCTGGGCACTCGGTGCTCAGCCTTTTGCAGCAGGGCGAGTCATGTGACGCTGGCCACGTAACATGACCCTTGTTATTCTGTATTTAAACAGGCAGCCTGCTGGCCACAGGTTGCTGTTATTTAGGTTCCTGCTGTGAATTTACATTACCTGGCGTACTTACCTTCTGTTATTTCCTGATGATCCTCTGCCTGCTCCTTGTGCACTTTGCTGCTCTCCTGGAATTCTGACCCGAACTTCCTCCTGACGATCCTATGCTGACTCCTATGCTGACTCCTTCTCGACTCTCCTGGTATTTATGACCCCGGCTTCTCCTGACTATTCTCTGCTTGCTCCATTTGTACTTCGTTGCTCTCCTGGTATTGACTCGGTCCATTCACGTTCTGTTGTTTGTCTGGTCTGTCCTCCCAGCACTTATTCCAAGCTAGGGATTGCCGTCCATTTGTCCCCTGTCATTAGGACTTGCGAGGCAAGTAGGCAGGGCCAGGGGTGGGGGTGGAGCACAGTGGTCACTTTCCTCCCCCCTGTGTGTGTGTACGTGACTGTTACATTATAGTTTTTCAGTGCTTCCTCACTACCCTCTTTTTTTAGTTATTTAAATGCTTTATTTTTGTAATTTATTGCTTTCTTTACAGTTCTATTTATCCACATTGGCTTCTTCTTGTTCCTTAACCTTTCCCATAAGGTATGTACTTCTCACAATTAGAATTTAGGATGCTTTTAAAAATATCCCACTTTGTGGCTGTATTTTTATTTTTGAGGACTTTGTCCCAGTTAGTTAGGCCTATGGCCTCTCTTAGTTGGCTAAATTTTGCTTTTTTGAAGTTTGGTATTTTTGTTCCTCCCTGAAGAAACACTATGAATAGAAGGTTATTACTTTATGGTCACTATTTCCCAGGTGTCCCCCGACCTGTACATCTGTTGTTCTGTCAGGTCTATTGGGTAATACTAAGTCTAGTATGGCCGTCCCTCTAGTCGGGTCCTGAACCAGTTGGGAAAGGTAATTGTCTTTGGGTATTGCTAAGAACCTGTTTCCGTTATGATATGTACAGGTTTCAGTTTCCCAGTCTATATCTTGGTAGTTAAAGTCCCCCATAATAACGACCTCATTATTATTTGCTGCCTCTTTTATCTCGTTTAGTAATAGATTTTCTGTGGACTCTGTGGACTCTGGTATATTAGATGGTTTATAATAAACTCCTATTAGTAATTTATTATTGTTTTTGCCTCCATGTATTTCTACCCACAGTGACTCCACATGTTCATGTCCCTCACTTATATCTTATCGGACTGTGGGCTTTAGACAGGACTTTACATAAAGGCAGACCCCTCCCCCTCTCCGGTTTTGGCGATCCTTTCTAAACAGACTGTAACCCTGTACATTAACTGCCCAGTCATAACTATTATCCAGCCATGTATCAGTTATTCCCACTATGTCATAGTCCTCCTCACACATCACTAATTACAGTTTCTCAGTTTTATTAGTCAGGCTTCTGGCATTAGTATGCAAACATTTAAGAGATTTATGTATATTTTTTACCCTACACCTATCCTTCTGAACTGTTCTAGTCCCTCCTTCCATTCCTCCCCCACTCCCACTACCTTGCCCCCGGTCTCTATCTGCATCTCATCCTATAATGTAATTGCCCTCCCCCAGTCCCTAGTTTAAACACTCCTCCAACCTTCTAGCCATCTTCTCCCCCCAACACAGCTGCCCCTTCCTCATTGAGGTGCAGCCCATCCCTACGATAGAGCCTGTAGCCGAGAGAGAAGTCGGCCCAGTTCTCCAGGAACCCAAACCCCTCCTTCCTACAACAGTTCTTGAGCCACTTGTTAACCTCCCTAATCTCCCGCTGCCTTTCTTGTGTGGCCCGTGGTACCGGCAGTATTTAGGAAAATACTACCTTTGAGGTTCTTGCCCTAAGCTTTTGACCTAAATCCTTAAAATCATTTTAAAGGACGCTCCACCTACCTCTAACTTTGTCATTGGTTCAGATATGGACCATGGCCCCTGGATCTTCACCAGCTCCTCCCAGTAATCTGTCAACCTGATCTGCTATGTGTCGAACTCGAGCACCAGGAAGACAACATACCGTTCGACAATCCCGGTCTTTGCGACAGATTGCCTTATCTGTACCCCTAATAATTGAGTCTCCCACTACCAGCACCTGTCTGGCCTGCCCTGCTCTACTGGTCCCCTGCTTACTGGAGCCGACAATTCCCTGACTGGCAGAGGAAGTGTCCGGCTGCAGCAGTGCTCTCTCTGAACTGACATCCCCCTCATCTGCCAATCTTGCAAACTTGTTGGGGTGTGTCAGATCAGGGCTAGCATCCCTGGCACTCTTCCCTCTACCCTGCTTTCTAACTGTTATCCAGCTAGCTACCTCACTTTCCTCAGCCTCCTCGCTACCACCACCCCCCATCTACCCCAAAAAGTGCTTGCTCAGTGAGCAGCAAACTCTTTTCCAAATTGTCAACACCTCTCAGTGTTGAAACTCGCCCGTTTAGATACTCGATGTGCAATTCCAAATGGGCAATTTGCTCACATTTTGAACATAGATATGCACCCTCAAACGGCTGTTCGAGGACTGCATACATTAGACAAGATGTGCACTGGACTACGTTGTCAATAATGGAACACATACTAAATGGGGATTACGCAAGAAAAGAGAAAAATACAATATAATGCAGTGATAAGAAACTGATTTACTGCAGTCCCCCACTAAAGCCCCTTAATCTAAAGTCACACACTTTATACAAACACACACTTAAAAATCAAACACGCGAACTCTCAGAAACTGGCGTTATTTGCCTGTTGCCGTGCTTGCACGCTATAGGAAAAGGCAGTGGCTCTTTCCTATAGTGCACAAGCATGGCCACCAGGGCTAGATTGCAGGGTGGTCGTAACCATGGAAACAAACAGTGTTTAATGTGATGAAAAAATGTATCAATCTAGCAAAGGAGACAATATGGACAATCATAATAGTAATTGCCTTGTATTCACTTTATCTGCAAGATAAAAAAAATGCCATTTGCTGAAGTAAGACAACCCCTTTACCAATACAACATAGTGTTCAGCGAATCGAACTATGGATCATAGATCCGAAGTCGATTCATTCTAACACTTCGTTTTAATGCTGTCTGGAGATCTGTCTCCATACAGCATTAAAATGTATTGTCTCCGAGGAGGCAAAATTTATTTCACCTAAAGTCGCACAAGATTTTGGTTAATGAATTCGGTATTAATTTCTAAAACATTTCAAGTTACCAATACAAGGTCCCAAACCTGATGTCAGATTCCGAATTTGAAATGTTTTTAAAGACGTAGAACTGAATACTGAATTCATTTAGCGAAGTCTTGCGCAACTTCGGGTGAGACAAATTTTGCCTCAACGGAGGCAATCCAATTTAATGGTGTACGTGGAGACAAGTCTCCAGACAGCATCAAAACGAAGAGTTAAAACGAATCGACTTCAGATCTATGATCCGAAGCTCGAGACGCACAACACTAATACAACAAATGTATCAAACATTGTGTGACATTTGATAAATTTGGAGTAAATGACAATAACAAAGACTCCTGAAACATTGGCTTTGAATATTTGTGTCATGATACATTTTCCCCCATGTGCCGCATTCTGTTACATGCAAAAAAATATCGATCTTCTATAGATGAACCTTATATATGACTATACAAGACTACCCATTCACAGTGTTACATCAAAATACTACGCATTGCCTCAGGTCATACATCTGACAGCGCTAGTATCTTAGTTTACCTTAAGATTGGAAGTTTAATTCCATACTATTGTATGAAGATAAAGGTGCTGTAATGTGTTAGGCCACATACACATGACCTTATGCGGCCATGCCTGTGCTGTGGACCGCAAATTGTGGTTCACAATGCATGGTCACCAGCTGTGTGTCTGCGGACGTGGACTCATTCACGTCCGCAGGTCCACCCTGCGAAAAAGTAGTGAATGCAGTACTTATTTGCGGTGCAGAAGTACAGACAGAAAACCAATGGAAGCATTGTGTAGCGCTTCCATGGGCTTCCGATCCGTGCCTCCGTTCTGCACTGCATCGTATCTCCTGGAAGTGAATGAGTCCGTCTCCGTGATACGGTGCGCACACAGCTGGTGCCTGTATATTGTGAACCCACTGTTTGCAGGCCACAATACGGGCACCGGCCACCTACGGTCATGTGCATGAGGCCTAATGATGCATGGTAGCTATAAAAGCTAAAGTTGTTCTTCTTACCTGGAATAGAAGCACAGAACGTGGTGGAAATGACACTGAACAATATTCCCAAGCTTACAATAGTAAGATCCATAATTCTAGATGGCTCGTCTTAGCTGACAAAATTACAAACGCTATTGATCCTTCTGTAGAACTGAACTTCCATTCCAAAACAAGATGCCAACTCTAGTGATTGCATTTTTACAACATTTTCTTGATATCAGCCTATGGCACACCCCTTCTGTTAAACTTTATTAAAGAGACCTAACCCTGAAATGTGTGCCAGATTGCTGCATTAAAGTCCTGGGCTGCTTTTAAATGAGCCATTAATTTGAAGACACTTTCCAAACCATTTTTTTTATTATGACTTTTGTATGTATTTTCAACGAAAAACGTTTTGGAATAGGTTAATATTAAAAGGTTTGCACCATTTGGCTTCTGCAGCTTTTATAGGTATGTTTCACAGTATGCAGCAGGTGCTAAATGATCTGTGTTAAATCTTCACCTTTTTTAGTGCTTGTTTGGGCCTATGAGCAGCCAAAACAGCTATAATAAAAACTAGTAATAGCAAAAACTACCACAATAGTGCAAGCAGCATTTTTGCGTACGTCATGGGAAACTGATCAAGATGGATCCGGTATGAAAGACAATGTAAGTCAATGATGCCAGATCAGTTTTCTCAGACGCGGATCCGGTGCTCATTGACTTACAATGGTTTTAGTGGTCATTTTAAAGATAATACAAATGGTTCCGTTCCGTAGTCTATCCCGGATGTGTTTTTGTGGATCCCCTGACGATGTGAAAGTAGCCTAATACATAATTTACTGCTTACACATTCTTTTTAATTTGTGTTTCTAGATGTCAAGGTTAGAAAAAATGAACTTAATGTCATCCAGACGGCAATTTAGGTGAAAGGCTTTAAGGCTATTGCTATCTGTGACATGAACTCAAAACTCCCAGAGAAATATAATCTAAGGTTTGTTACATCTGTCTGTTCTCAATGTGAGTGTCATCTGTCTGTGAACTCCAAGACACTAATGAACCTTTTACTCTTATTACTTATATAATGGAATGTCACTATATCTAGCCACTGTTTCAAAATGTGCCAAAAGTCATGCATATAGTATGGCATTAACCTCTTGAGTCCAGGAGGATTTTTAATTTTTGCGGTTTTGTTTTTCCTCCCTACCTTCCCGAAACCAAAACTTTTTTTATTTTTCCATTCACATAGCCGTATAAGGCCCCTTTCACACAAGCGAGTTTTCCGTGCAGGTGCAATGCGTGAGGTGAACGCATAGCACCCGCACAGAATCCTGACCCATTCATTTCAATGGGTCTGTGTACATTTCACGCATCAGTTCTGCGTTGCATAAAAAATGCAGCATGTTCTACTGTATATCTAACGGATCTGGAAGAAATTATATCCATTTGCATACAGTTTGCGGGATCCGGCAGTCAGTTCCGGCAACGGAACTGCCTGGCGGATTCTAACAACGCTAGTGTGAAAGTAGCCTAACACATTTATATAGTTTTTCTTGTGTTTTAATACTGAAATTTTTTTTTTTACGTAATAAATTTTTCTTTTCACGGCCATGTTCTGACTCCGGTAACTTGCATTATGGTTAAGTCTATGGAGCAGTGTGAGGGCTAATTTTATTACGGGACAATCTGTAGTTTTTGATACCATTTATGCCATATGCATAATAAATATTTTTACATTTTAATAGTTCAGGTATTTGGGGATGCAGTGATGCCTATGATCATTATATTTATATTGTTTATTTTTATTTAAATTTTGGGAAATAGAGGGGGATTTAAATTAGTACTGTTTAATTTTTTTTTTGCGTCCTAAGGCCCCTTTCACACGGGTGAGTTTTCCGCGCGGGTGCAATGCGTGAGGTGAAGGCATTGCACCCGCACTGAATCCGGACCCATTTATTTCTATGGGGCTGTGCACATGAGCGGTGATTTTCACGCATCACCATGGTGATGGACCATGTGATGAGCGCAGTGACGTCACCAAAGGTCTTTTTCTCCCAGGTCCTCAAAGAAGAAGAAAGAAGACAAGTTGGGGTGCGCGAACACGTGGATGAGGTGAGTTTAATTTAATTTCTTTTTTTTTTTAACCCCCTCCATCCCTAATTTACTTTGCATTCTGTATTAAAGGGAGTCTGTCACCAGCATTTCACTTTCTAAACTCTTCTCACAGCTCCCTAGCATGCTTACAGTTAATAAAAACGTTACCTCTGGCATCAATCCTGGACTTATAGAACCATCAAAAACGATCTTTATAAGATATGCAAATGAGGGCTCGCAAGTGCCCAGGGGCGACGTTACTCTCTTAGGTGCCCTGTTTGCTCAGCCTTTTCATTGCGTCCCTCCGCCCGCCCATCCTTTCCCTCTGACTGCCTTTCTACTAACTTGTTATTCTGCTGATATCCCGCGCCTGCGCACTCATTTCTTTGGCCGGCGCATGCGCACTGTGATGCCCATTCCTTGTACGGCATCACAGTAACTATTGCGCATGCGCCGGCTAACGACGCAAAAAACACAACAAAGAAGGCGGTCCATTGGCGTATGCGCATTAATTGCTGTGATGCCGTACAAGGAATGGGCATTGCAGTGCGCATGCACCGGCCAAAGGAATGAGTGCGCAGGCGCGGGATATCGGCAGAATAACAAGTTAGCAGAAAGGTAGTCAGAGGAAAAGGATGGGCGGGCGGAGGGTAGGAAGGGGCAGGGGGACGCAATGAAAAGGCTGAGCAAGCAGGGCACCTAAGAGAGTAACGCCGCCCCTGGGCACTTGCGAGCCCTCATTTGCATATCTTATAAAGATCGTTTTTGATGGTTCTATAAGTCCAGGATTGATGCCAGAGGTAACATTTTTATTAACTGTTAGCATGCTAGGGAGCTGTGGGAAGGGTTAAAAAAGTGAAATGCTGGTGACAGACTCCCTTTAAGAATGCTATTATTTTCTCTTATACCATGTTATAACGGAAAATAATAAGATTTACACAACACCGATCCCAAATCCTAACTTCTGTGAAGAAGTCCGATTTCAGGTCTGGGTACCAAACATGCCGATTTTTCTCACGCGCGTGCAAAACGCATTAAAATGCTTTGCACTTGCACAGAAAAATCGCAGATTTTTACACAACGCACCCGCATCCTATCCGGCCCTCACACACAACGTCCGTGTAAAAGAGGCCTAAGAGGCTAGAGTATTTGATCTTCCCAGTGGGCATGTCCACCCCTTCTCGATGCACATTGCCTGTCTCCAAACCGCCATGGAGGAGCCCGCTGTCCTACACCGGGCTCTGACCACCACCCAACAAGAACATGCTTGCTCCACTCCATCCTGCAAGCCATAGAGGAAAATATCCAGTACAATGTCAGAGAGGTGAACTTCATCCGGGCGCATTAATGCCCGATTGTCGCCTTCCAGCTGTCGATGGAGAACTACCCAGAGACTTCCCCCCGGGACCTAATAAAGCTGGAAATGCGGAAATTGATCATCCTCCGGCATTTTTTCCATGGCCTCTACTTCTCTAGCGCCATGCTAAACCACGTGGGGAAATATCTCTGACCATACCAAGACAATTTCTTGGAAAAAGGAGGACAGGCGTTCCATGTCCAAACGCATTAAGGTCATGAGCTTGGCAAGCTACAAGGAGCAAAGATCATTTCCACCCGCGTGGATTACCAGGATCACTAGACCGGCCAAGGACTGGGTAATTTCCGTCACCTCAGGGAGGGCCTGAGACCACCACAGGCCATGAATACCCCTCCAAAAAACATCGACCTCACGAAAACCCAAGGTTCTGCCGCCCGGCCTGCAGTCCAATCTCTGGGCAGCCCATAAGACACAGGAGTGCCCGATGATCCAGACGGCTGGACGCGGAACTCCTGTAAAATATAGCATAGAATAACATACAGCCAGAGAAAAAATATATATATAATATATATAGTACAGACCAAAAGTTTGGACACACCTTCTCATTCAAAGAATTTTCTTTATTTTCATGACTATGAAAATTGTAGATTCACACTGAAGGCATCAAAACTATGAATTAACACATGTGGAATTATATACATAACAAATATACATAACAAAAAAGTGTGAAACAACTGAAAATATGTCATATTCTAGGTTCTTCAAAGTAGCCACCTTTTGCTTTGATTACTGCTTTGCACACTCTTGGCATTCTCTTAATGAGCTTCAAGAGGTAGTCACCTGAAATGGTTTTCACTTCACAGGTGTGCCCTGTCAGGTTTAACAAGTGGAATTTCTTGCCTTATAAATGGGGTTGGGACCATCAGTTGCGCTGTGGAGAAGTCAGGTGGATACACAGCTGATAGTCCTACTGAATAGACTGTTAGAATTTGTATTATGGCAAGAAAAAAGCAGCTAAGTAAAGAAAAATGAGTGGGCATCATTACTTTAAGAAATGAAGGTCAGTCAGTCCGAAAAATTGGGAAAACTTTGAAAGTGTCCCCAAGTGCAGTCACAAAAACCATCAAGCGCTACAAAGAAACTGGCTCACATGAGGACCGCCCCAGGAAAGGAAGACCAAGAGTCACCTCTGCTGCGGAGGATAAGTTCATCCAAGTCACCAGCCTCAGAAATTGCAGGTTAACAGCAGCTTAGATTAGAGACCAGGTCAATGCCACACAGAGTTCTAGCAGCAGACACATCTCTAGAACAACTGTTAAGAGGAGACTGTGTGAATCAGGCCTTTATGGTAGAATATCTGCTAGGAAACCACTGCTAAGGACAGGCAACAAGCAGAAGAGACTTGTTTGGGCTAAAGAACACAAGGAATGGACATTAGACCTGTGGAAATCTGTGCTTTGGTCTGATGAGTCCAAATTTGAGATCTTTGGTATACCGTGTCTTTGTGCGACGCAGAAAAGGTGAACGGATGGACTCTACATGCCTGGTTCCCACCGTGAAGCATGGAGGGGGAGGTGTGATGGTGTGGGGGTGCTTTGCTGGTGACACTGTTGGGGATTTATTCAAAATTGAAGGCATACTGAACCAGCATCGCTACCACAGCATCTTGCAGCGGCATGCTATTCCATCCGGTTTGCGTTTAGTTGAACCATCATTTATTTTTCAACAGGACAATGACCCCAAACACACCTCCAGGCTGTGTAAGGGCTATTTGACCATGAAGGAGAGTGATGGGGTGCTGCGCCAGATGACCTGGCCTCCACAGTCACCGGACCTGAACCCAATCGAGATGGTTTGGGGTGAGCTGGACCGCAGAGTGAAGGCAAAAGGGCCAACAAGTGCTAAGCATCTCTGGGAACTCCTTCAAGACTGTTGGAGAACCATTTCAGGTGACTATCTTTTGAAGCTCATCAAGAGAATGCCAAGAGTGTGCAAAGCAGTAATCAAAGCAAAAGGTGGCTACTTTGAAGAACCTAGAATATGACATATTTTCAGTTGTTTCACATGTTTTTGTTATGTATATAATTTCACATGTGTTAATTCATAGTTTTGATGCCTTCAGTGTGAATCTACAATTTTCATAGTCATGAAAATAAAGAAAACTCTTTGAATGAGAAGGTGTGTCCAAACTTTTGGTCTGTACTATATATATATATATATATAGATAGATAGATAGATATATATATATATATAGTGTCCCACTCTAGGTGGAGGGGAATATTCCAAAATTGTTTGTGCCATCATTCATTCATCGAAGTCTTGCGCAACTTCGGGTGAGATGAATTTTGCCTCAACGGAGGCAATCCATTTTAATGGTGTACGTGGAGACAAGTCTCCAGACAGCATTAAAACAATGAGTTAGAACGAATCGACTTCAGATCTATGATCCGAAGCTCGAGACGCACAACACTAATACAACAAATTTATCCTTGTGTGACATTTGATAAATTTGGAGTAAATGACAATAACAAAGACTCCTGCAACAGTGACTTTGAAAATGATAAATTTTTCCCCATGTGCCGCATTCTGCTACATGCAAAAAAAGTCAATCTTCTATAGATGAACCTTATATATGACCATACAAGACTACCCATTCACTGTGTTACATCAAAATACCACGCATTGCCTCAGGTCATACATCTGACAGCGCTAGTATCTTAGTTTACCTTAAGATTGGAAGTTGAATTCCATACTATTGTATGAATATAAAGGTGCTGTAATGTGTTAGGCCACATGCACATTACCGTGTGCCGACCATGCCTGTGCTGTGGACTGCAAATTGTGGTTCACAATGCATGGGCACCAGCCGTGTGTCCGCTGTCTGCGGACGTGGACTCATTCACTTGAATGGGGTCCGAGATCTGCATCCGATGGTCCACCCTGCGAAAAAGTAATGAATGCAGTACTTTTTTGCAGTGCAGAAGCACAGACAGAAAATCAATGGAAGCATTCTGTAGCGCTTCCATGGGCTTCCGATCCGTGCCTCCGTTCTGCACTGCATCGTATCTCTCGGATGTGAATGGGTCAGTCTCCATGATACAGTACGCACAGAGCCAGTGGCCGTATATTGCGAACCCGCTGTTTGAAGGCCACAATATGGGCACGGGCCAACTACAGTCATGTGCATGAGGCCTAATGATGCATGGTAGCTATAAAAGCTAAAGTTGTTCTTCTTACCTGGAATAGAAGCACAGAACGTGGTGGAAATGACACTGAACAATATTCCAAAGCTTACAATAGTAAGATCCATAATTCTAGATGGTTCGTCTTAGCTGACAAAATTACAAACGCTATTGATCCTTCTGTAGAACTGAACTTCCATTCCAAAACAAGATGCCAACTCTAGTGATTGCATTTTTACAACATTTTCTTGATATCAGTCTGTGGCACACCCCTTCTGTTAAACTTTGTTAAAGAGACCTAACCCTGAAATGTGTGCCAGATTGCTGCATTAAAGTCCTGGGCTGCTTTTAAATGAGCCATTAATTTGAAGACACTTTCCAAACCATTTTTTTTTTTATTATGACTTTTTGGAATAGGTTTATATTAAAAGGTTTGCACCATTTGGCTTCTGCAGCTTTTATAGGTATGTTTCACAGTATGCAGCAGGTGCTAAATGATCTGTGTTAAATCTTCACCTTTTTAAGTGCTTGTTTGGGCCTATGATCAGCCAAAAGAGCTATAATAAAAACTAGTAATAGCAAAAACTACCACAATAGTAAAAAAAAAGCTGCCAAAGATAAAAAAAAATCTTTATAAAAAAAAATTAAATAAGGCTACTTTCACACCTGCGCTTTCCCTTTCCACTATTGATATCCGTCATAGGATCTCAAAACTGGGGGAAAACACTTCTGTTTTGTCCCCATTCATTGTCAATGGGGACAAAACTGAAGGGAACGGAATGCTCCAAAATGCATTCCATTCTGTTTCGTTGTATTCCCATGATGCACACAAAAACGCTGCAAGCAGCATTTTTGCGTACGTCATGGGAAACTGATCAAGATGGATCCGGTATGAAACACAATGTAAGTCAATGATGCCAGATCCGTTTTCTCGGACGCGGATCCGGCGCCCATTGACCTACAATGGTTTTAGTGCCTTGGTCATTTTAAAGATAATACAAATGGTTCCGTTCCGTATTCTATCCCGGAACTGTTTTTGCAGATCCCCTGATGGATCCAGCAAAAGCGCAGATGTGAAAGTAGCCTAATACATAATTTACTGCTTCCACATTCTTTTTAATTTGTGTTTCTAGATGTCAAGGTTAGAAAAAATGAACTTAATGTCATCCAGACGGCAATTTAGGTGAAAGGCTTTAAGGCTATTGCTATCTGTGACATGAACTCAAAACTCCCAGAGAAATATAATCTAAGGTTTGTTACATCTGTCTGTTCGCAATGTGAGTGCCATCTGTCTGTGAACTCAAAGACACTACTGAACCTAATACTCTTATTACTTATACAGGTCCTTCTAAAAAAATTTGCATATTGTGATAAAGTTCATTATTTTCTGTAATGTACTGATAAACATTAGACTTTCATATATTTTAGATTCATTACACACAACTGAATTAGTTCAAGCCTTTTATTGTTTTAATATTGATGATTTTGGCATACAGCTCATGAAAACCCAAAATTCCTATCTAAAAAAATTTGCATATCATGAAAAGGTTCTCTAAACGAGCTATTAACCTAATCATCTGAATCAACTAATTAACTCTAAACACCTGCAAAAGATTCCTGAGGCTTTTAAAAACTCCCAGCCTGGTTCATTACTCAAAACCGCAATCCTGGGTAAGACTGCCGACCTGACTGCTGTCCAGATGGCCATCATTGACACCCTCAAGCAAGAGGGTAAGACACAGAAAGAAATTTCTGAACGAATAGGCTGTTCCCAGAGAGCTGTATCAAGGCACCTCAGTGGGAAGTCTGTGGGAAGGAAAAAGTGTGGCAGAAAACGCTGCACAACGAGAAGAGGTGACCGGACCCTGAGGAAGATTGTGGAGAAGGACCGATTCCAGACCTTGGGGGACCTGCGGAAGCAGTAGACTGAGTCTGGAGTAGAAACATCCAGAGCCACCGTGTACAGGCGTGTGCAGGAAATGGGCTACAGGTGCCGCATTCCCCAGGTCAAGCCACTTTTGAACCAGAAACAGCGGCAGAAGCGCCTGACCTGGGCTACAGAGAAGCAGCACTGGACTGTTGCTCAGTGGTCCAAAGTACTTTTTTCGGATGAAAGCAAATTTTGCATGTCATTCGGAAATCAAGGTGCCAGAGTCTAGAGGAAGACTGGGGAGAGGGAAATGCCAAAATGCCTGAAGTCCAGTGTCAAGTACCCACAGTCAGTGATGGTCTGGGGTGCCATGTCAGCTGCTGGTGTTGGTCCACTGTGTTTTATCAAGGGCAGGGTCAATGCAGCTAGCTATCAGGAGATTTTGGAGCACTTCATGCTTCCATCTGCTGAAAAGCTTTATGGAGATGAAGATTTCATTTTTCAGCACGACCTGGCACCTGCTCACAGTGCCAAAACCACTGGTAAATGGTTTACTGACCATGGTATTACTGTGCTCAATTGGCCTGCCAACTCTCCTGACCTGAACCCCATAGAGCATCTGTGGGATATTGGGAAGAGAAAGTTGAGAGACGCAAGACCCAACACTCTGGATGAGCTTAAGGCCGCTATCGAAGCATCCTGGGCCTCCATAACACCTCAGCAGTGCCACAGGCTGATTGCCTCCATGCCACGCCGCATTGAAGCAGTCATTTCTGCAAAAGGATTCCCGACCAAGTATTGAGTGCATAACTGAACATAATTATTTGAAGGTTGACTTTTTTTGTATTAAAAACACTTCTTTTATTGGTCGGATGAAATATGCAAATTTTTTTTGATAGGAAATTTGGGTTTTCATGAGCTGTATGCCAAAATCATCAATATTAAAACAATAAAAGGCTTGAACTACTTCAGTTGGTGTGCAATGAATCTAAAATATATGAAAGTCTAATGTTTATCAGTACATTACAGAAAATAATGAACTTTATCACAATATGCTAATTATTTGAGAAGGACCTGTAATGGAATGTCACTATATCTAGCCACTGTTTCAAAATGTGCCAAAACGTATGCATATACCGTAGTATGGCCTTAACCCCTTGAGTCCAGGAGGATTTTAAATTTTTGCGTTGTTTTTCCTCCCTTCCCGGAACCAAAACTTTTTATTTTTCCATTCACATAGCCGTATAAGGCCCCTTTCACGCGAGCAAGTTTTCCATGCAGGTGCAATGCGTGACGTGAACGCATAGCACCAGCACTGAATCCTGACCCATTTTTTTTTTTTTCACGCATCCATTCTGCGTTGCGTGAAAAACACAACATATTCTATATCTAACGGATCTGGAAAAAATTATATCCATTTGCATACAGTTTGCCGGATTCGGCAGGCAGTACCGGCAACGGAACTGCCTACCGGATTCTAACAATGCTAGTGTGAAAGTAGCCTAACACATTTATATAGTTTTTCTTGTGTTTTAATTTAAGTCTATGCAGCTGTGTGAGGGCTAATTTTTTTGCAGGACAATCTGTAGTTTTTTATACCATTTATGGCCTATGCATAATAAATATTTTTTTATTTTAATAGTTCAGGTATTTGGGGATGCAGTGGTGCCTATGACCATTATATTTGTATTGTTTATTTATTTTTATTTTTATTCTGGGAAAAGGAGGGTGATTTAAATTTTATTGTTTTAATTATTATTTGATCTTCCCAGCGGGCATGTTCGCCCCTTCTCGATGCACATTGCCTGTCTCCAAACCGCCATGGAGGAGCCCAATGTAGGACAGCCACCACCCAACAAGAACATTGCTTGCTCCACCCCATCCTGCAAGCCAGAGTGGAAAATATCCAGTCCAACTTCATCTGGGTGCATTAATGCCCAATTGTCACCTTCCATCTGTTGATGGCGAACTACCCCGGGACTGCCCCCCGCCCGGGACCTAATAAAGCTGGAAATGCGGGAATTGATCGTCCTCCTGCATTTTTCCATGGCCTCTACTTCTCTAGCACCATGCCAAACCACGCAGGGGATGATCTTTGACCACACCAAGACCAAAACTGAGGACAGGCGTTCCATGTCCGAACACATTAAGGTCATGAGCTCGTCAAGCTGCAAGGAGCAAAGATCATTTCCCCCCACCGAACCGGGTAATTTCCATCATCTCAGGAAGGACCTGAGACCACCATAGGCCATGAATACTCCTCCAAAAAACATCAACCTCACAAAAGCTCAAGGCCTGCAGTCCGATCTCTGGGCAGCCCAGAATACATAGGAGTGCCCGTTGATCCAGACGGCTGGACGCGGAACTCCTGTAAAATATAGCATAGAAAAACATACAGCCAGGAAAAAAAAATGTATATATATATATATATATATATATATATATAATCCAAATAAATGTAACACAGCACTCCTTGGGTAAAAAGTGAAAAATGTAATATTTTTTCAACACATGTTGATACAGGCAACGTTTCAGCTCTCTCACAGAGCAATTATCAAGCCGTTTCACTTTTTACCCAAGGATTGCTGCGTTACATTTATTTGGATTGTGTTTGTACCCCAGGACCAAGGGGGAAAACGCTGGCACCTGAACTACTTGAAGCAAGGAGTGCTGCCCTGCCATTTTCTGGATATATATATATATATATATATATATATATATATATATAGTGTCCCACTCCAGGTGGATGGGAACACTCCAAAATTGTTTGTGCCATCCTATGTCATTTTGCACTATTTATTGTAGTTTCCTTTGTCAATGCTGTTAAATTCCCATTTCAAGCTGGTTTAATGCACTACACATATCTCCCTCTAGGTGTCACTTTAACACAATTTATATAGGTCAGCCACAGGAAATTAAAGAGGTTAGGAGTGAGGAGTTAGGAGAGGAGACAGTCTTGTCTCTATTCTCCTGGGCCTAGCTCATACTACTGCAACTTTTGTAGTCCAAGATTAGGACTTATTGATCCTTTACTGTAATACCCCTTCCAGTGACCATTCTGGGGTTTAAGAGAATAATTGCTGTATCTTGTGCAAATCTTTGAAAGAATGGAGCAGAGAGTTTGCCTGCCATGAAGGAGGCCGCCCTTGGGTTGCTGAATCACTGAAGCACTGAATATTGCTGAATTGCAGAATAGAACTTACAAAGGATCCAAAATATTGTTGAAAGGATAAGTAACCAGAGCAAGATCAGAAACCAAGTACAAGTAAGATCATCACTCTTGCACAGTTGAGCTGGAACCTACATACACCACCTCACTGAGGCCGGTAATTGGGATTTACAGTTTTCTCATCTTTATTTATGACTGCTATTGGATGATACTTATTGCAAGACTACAATTTACAAGTAAAGTTCCCGTTTGGTTCAACTACTGCCTCTCTCTTCATTCAACTCTATCTTCTAATTGCACCTTATGATGCTGGCGTCATGAAAGACACAGGGTCCCAGCCACCAAAAGCACCCTAAGCATACCCATTACCATCAAGGGTACCTTGACTTCCATCTGGCTGGTGTTCCCTGCAACAGAGAGTGCCCCGGAGGATTTTGTGCTGTCTTCTCATCTACTGCAGGCCAGCCCAGAGACCTGCAAAAAGTGAATACAACTACTACACCCATTCGGCACACCACCGTGCACTCACATACTGCCCCTGCGGTCCGGCACGTTGCATATATATATTTGTGGAAATAGGGCAGCACTCCTTCAATGATGCAGTCCGGGTGCCCATGTTCAACCCTTGATTAAGGGTGTAGATATCCACTGAAAAAATCCACGGCACACCTTTATAGAAAGTGAAAAAATGTGTTTTTATTCACACATGTCAAAGCAGCGACGTTTCAGTCCTCTCACAGGAGCTTTCTCAAGACAAGTGAATTACAAAGTGCAAAGTGCAGAAATGTATACATCACACAATAAATTAATGACCAATCAATGCATGTTTAAAAGTGCACGCCCATTGACCTATATCTCACTCAAAGTGCTCTTTTGTTTAGGAGAGAGCGCAAACAGTCCTGATCCACCATCAAGACCGCATCACCGTGATCTCATTGTGTCATGATTCAATAATCTCGTGATTTACATGATTCTATATAATTCATGTCCATATATATCATAAAGTGCAATGTGCTTAAAAACATAGGGCTTTGCCACAACATACATACATAGAACATCATGGGCATACCAGAAGCCGAACCCAGCGAGTTGTGCTACGCAACGGACACATGCGAGGCATCTTCTTCAGATCATGGCGTCTTCCTCTCCTCCTTGCGCATGCGCCGCCATCCCATGTGTCAGTCCGCAGTCCGCGCCATCTTATAAAAGGGCAAGTTGATGGGCAAATAACTAAGGGCTCTTTCACACTTGCGTTGTTCTGTTCCGGCATAGAGTTCCGTCGTCGGTGCTCTATGCCGGAAGAATCCTGATCAGGATTATCCCCATGCATTCTGAATGGAGAGAAATCCGTTCAGGATGCATCAGGGTGTCTTCAGTTCCGGACCGGAACGTTTTTTGGCCGGAGAAAATACCGCAGCATGCTGCGCTTTTTGCTCCGGCCAAAAATCCTGAACACTTGCCGCAAGGCCGGATCCGGAATTAATGCCCATTGAAAGGCATTAATCCGGATCCGGCCTTAAGCTAAACGTCGTTTCGGGGCATTACCGGATCTGCCGTTTAGCTTTTTCTGAATGGTTACCATGGCTGCCAGGACGCTAAAGTCCTGTTTGACATGGTAAAGTGTAGTGGGGAGCGGGGGAGCAGTATACTTACCGTCCGTGTGGCTCCCAAGGCGCTTTGGAGTGACGTCAGGGCACCCCACGCGCATGGATGACGTGATCGCATGGCACGTCATCCATGCGCATGGGGCGCTCTGACGTCATTCTGGAGCGCCCCAGGAGCCGCACGGGCTGTAAGTATACCGCTCCCCTGCTCCCCACTACTACTATGGCAACCAGGACTTTAATAGCGTCCTGGGTGCCATAGTAACACTGAAAGCATTTTGAAGACGGATCCATCTTCAAATGCTTTCAGTTCACTTGCGGTGTTACGGATCTGGCGGGCACTTCCGGCAAATGGAGTACACGACGATCATCCGGACAACGCAAGTGTGAAAGAGCCCTAAAGATAGTAAAAACTTTATATGAACAGCTATTTTGCATAATTCCTCTTTCTGTTGTTCAAACCTTACCTGGACCTCATCATCCAGCAATGGTATTACAACTGTAACTGCACCACAATGGGTGCACTCGTTGTGCGCATGCTATGCTGAATACATATGTAATTAACCCCTCATGGGCTTTTTCATTATACTAGTTACTCTATCTCACTAGCCCTAACTAAATTTTAGTCTGTTCAGCCGTGGTATGTCCTATGTTGTCCATCTTCCGTGACATTTATCATTAAAAATTACAATTAATCGCAATATACTATTATGAATATGTTGCGGAGCTTGAAGATATACCCTCAATATCTTCACTTAAATCCCCTTGTAGCTGAAGAAACAGGTCAATATTCAAGAGACAATTTCCCCAGTGACTGGACGACACACAGTTTGGGAGTCAACTGACTTTACTAGGCATGTGCACCTGCTTTCAAACCTCCAACAGCCTCATTTACATACAATACATAGATTACTATGGTACAAGGAAAAGTGGGGTCAGACAATAGCAAGGGCTGATGGGAGGTTGAGGGGGGAGGGGAAGAGGTACAGACAAGAAAGACATTCGATAAGTGGCGATGTTTGCCACAATATGCTCCCCCAGAACCAAGCCGGCATACACAGTCTGATCCCAACGGATCGGCTTGGGGATGTCCGGAGGAGCGCTCACAGATCACTTTTCAAGTTCAGTTTGTCTGGATAACCCGTCGGCGTTGCCATTTTGCTTCCCAGGGCGGTAGTGGATGGTAAAGTCAAAAGGCTGCAGCGCCAAACTCCAGCGCAGCAGCCTGGCATTGTCTCCTGACACCCTGTTCAGCCACACCAGCGGGTTGTGATCTGTGAATAAGGAAAAGGGTTGTCCATACAAATAGGGCTGCAGCTTTTTAAGGGCCCACACCACGGCCAGGCATTCTTTTTCTATGGCGGCGTAGCTTACTTCCCGGGGTAAAAGTTTTCTGCTTAAGTAAGCCACTGGATGCTCGCCACCATCTTCTCCGACTTGGCTCAGTACTGCCCCCAATCCAAACATAGAAGCGTCTGTGTGGACAAGAAAGCGTTTAGTTGGATCAGGGGCGGCAAGTACAGGTGCATTCACAAGAGCCGTTTTTAGTTGCTGGAATGCCTGCTCACACTCTGGGGTCCAGACTACTATCTTAGGAAGATTCTTGCGGGTCAAATCGGTGAGGGGTTTGGCCAGGGTACTGTAGTTGGGTACAAATTTACGGTAGTATCCTGCGGTACCTAGGAATGCCAGTACTTGAGTTTTGGTCCGAGGGGTTGGCCATTTGGCTACAGCCTCTACCTTAGCCGGTTCAGGTTTTTGTTGGCCGCTCCCTACCCGGTGTCCTAGGTATTGGACTTCTGCCATCCCTATATGGCACTTACTGGGTTTCAGAGTTAATCCTGCCTCCCTAATACGGTCTAGTACGGCTCCTATGTGGGTCAGGTGTTCAGTCCAGGACTGGCTGAAGATCGCTATATCATCTAGATAGGCGCAAGCGTACTCCTGGAACCCATCCAATAGCCGATCCACCATCCTCTGAAAAGTAGCCGGAGCGTTTTTCATCCCGAATGGCATGACCTTAAACTGGTACAGGCCAAACGGGGTGACAAACGCCGACTTAGGGATGGCGTCTTCGGCTAGGGGAATCTGCCAATACCCCTTACAAAGATCTATTGTGGTGAGGTATTGGCCCCTGGCCATTTTGTCCAGGAGCTCGTCTATCCGGGGCATAGGGTAGGCATCGGATATGGTCTTATCATTAAGCCTCCGGTAGTCTACGCAGAAGCGGGTAGTCCCATCCCGCTTCGGCACCAGAACTACTGGGGAGGCCCAAGGGCTTTCAGAGTGCTCTATAACTCCTAGTTTTAGCATTTCTTCAATTTCCTTGCGCATATTATCCTTTACAGATTCAGGTATGCGGTAAGGAGGTTGGCGGAGAGGGGTCTGCCCTGGTGTTTCTACTCTGTGGGTGGCTAACGGGGTGTACCCGGGGATATTAGAAAAAGTGGTTCCTTTTTCCCTTATTAGACTATGAACCTGCGCCCTTTCCTGGGGACTCAGCCGTTCACCTAACTGAACCTCTTCCAGGTCCTCTTTCTGGCCCTCTTTCTCTAGGAGGTCTGGGAGAGGTAAATTGTCAAAGTCCTCTGCGGCAGAGGCGCAAATAGCAGTCACCTCTTCTATGCGCTCGTAGTAGGGCTTCAGCATGTTCACATGGAGCATGCGTCTGCCCCCTGCTCCAGCGCACGGGCCGATCACATAGGTGGTATCACAGATTTGCTCCACCACCTTGTATGGGCCCTGCCAGGAGGCCTGCAGCTTGTCATTAGGGACTGGCCGTAGGATTAACACCTTCTGCCCGACCTGAAAGCTGCGGTCCCTGGCCCCCTTATCATACCATCTGCGCTGTCGTTGTTGGGCCGCTTGGAGGTTAGTACGTACCGCCTGGGTCAGAGCCTCCAAGCGTTCCCTAAACTCCAGCACGTATGGAACAATAGGGGTACCATTCGTAGTTACCCCTCCCTCCCAGTGTTCTCTGATAAGGTCTAAGGGACCCCTCACTCTCCTCCCGAACAATAATTCAAAAGGGGAGAATCCCGTGGATTCTTGGGGTACTTCCCTATAGGCAAAGAGCAAGTGGGGCAAAAACCGTTCCCAGTCTTTTTGAGTGTCTATGAACGTGCGGATCATCTGTTTAAGTGTTCCGTTAAACCGTTCACAGAGCCCGTTGGACTGGGGGTGGTAGGCGGAGTTTAAGATCGGTTTCACCCCACACACTTTCCAGAGTTGGTGGGTGACCTCTGCAGTGAACTGGGTGCCCCTATCCGATATAATCTCCCGGGGAAATCCCATACGGGAGAATATTTGCATAAGGGCATCGGCTATAGTCTCTGCATGTACATTGGTCAACGCCACTGCCTCTGGGTATCTAGTGGCGTAGTCCACCACGGTCAAGATGTATTTCTTACCGGAGGGACTGGGTTTCGCTAGGGGTCCTATTATGTCTACGGCTACTCGACTGAAGGGTTCTTCAATTATGGGCAGGGATCTGAGTTTGGCTTTATAGCGATCCCCTCTCTTCCCTACCCTCTGGCAGGTATCGCACGTTTGACAGTATTGTCTAATATCCTTTGAGATACCTGGCCAGAAGAAGTTCTGTGTCAGCCGATGTTTCGTTCGGCTGATTCCTAAATGTCCTGATAATGGTATATCGTGCGCGATGCGCAGCAACTCTTGTCTATACTTTCGGGGTACCACTAACTGCTTAGTGGGCACGGGTATGGACCCTGCTACTACCTTCTCTGCATAGCGGTATATGAGACCTTTATCCCAAGCATATCTCTCTCCCTCCAACCCTCCTTGGTCCTTGTTAATCCTATCTTTATATACCTGCAGGGAGGGATCTAGGGCCACCTCACTGCCAAATTCCAGGGGGGCATCCCAGGGGAGAATAGGAGGGGTGTGTGGCATATTGTTTACCTGAGCCTCAGAGTGATCGGATGGAGCCGTGGTGCGTGCTTGCTGCCGGGTAACAACCGGGTAGGCCTCTTGGATAGTTGGTTGAGGGACAAAAGCAGAGGTGAGCTCCCCCAAGTCGTTGCCCAAAATAACATCAGCGGGCAAATCCTGCATAATTCCCACCTCCACGTTTCCATGCCCTGCCCCCCAATTCAAATGCACCTTGGCAGTGGGAACTTTGTAAATTGCTCCCCCTGCCACCCGTACAGCTACACAGTCTCCGGTGAGGGTGTGCTTAGGCACCAAATGATTTCGGACCAGGGTTAACGTGGCCCCAGAGTCACGTAATCCTTGTATACTCTTCCCCTCCATGTGTACCACCTGGCGGTGCCCCTGACGGTTGTCTGAGGCGGCTTGTATGGGGTTTACCTCGTGTAGGATCCCCAGAGGCTCTTCTATTGAGGTGATTGTGGATGTTGGGAGCACAGATTCTCTTTGGCAGCAGTGTACTGCAGCCCGATTGGGGGGAGAAGGACCCTGGTAGTTCCAGTTCTGGCGAGGTCGGTTACGTGGGCAGTCTCTCTGGATGTGCCCCTGTTGGTTGCAGGTGTGGCAGCGGATCGGTGGTCGGGTATTGTACCTAGGAGGGTACTGGTTGTGGCTCGCGGCTGGTCGTGGGTGAGCCAAGGTAGTCACTGCTGGCAGAGGGGTGGTAGATCCATACGTGGTCCGGTGTGGTGTGCGTTGGTCTCGTCTGGTGTCTTGGAACTCGTCAGCTAGCTTGGCTGCCTCTGGTAGGGTACGGGGTTTGCGATCTCGTACCCAATTTTGCAGTTCTGTGGTTAGTCCATTAAAAAACTGCTCCATTACTATTAACTGAAACATCTCTTCCATAGTGGTGACCCGTGTCGCTTCCATCCACCCCTTGGCGGCTCGTTGTAGTTGGTGTGCCCATTCAGTGTGTGAGTCTTTTGTTTGTTTCTTGATGTCCCGGAATTTGAGTTGGTATGCCTCAGAGGTAATGGCATACCGTGCTAGGATGGCTTGTTTGACTTTGTGATAATTCCTGATGTCTTCGTCTGGGACGGTTCGGTATGCCTCTGCGGCGCGGCCTGACAATCTACCTGCCAGCAGGGGTACTTGGTCGGCTGGGCTGATGTCGTGTAGCTGGCACAACCTTTCGAAATCCTGTAGGTATTCGTCAATATCACTTTCTCCTTCTGTGTAATTTTTAAAAGCTTGGTAGGGAATCTTAGCTTTTCCCTGGGTAGTGCTGGTGGGCGCTGGGGCTCTTTCCCCAACTCGCTGAATAGCGTTTTGCTTAGCTACAATGTATTCGTGTACATCTGCTATCAGTCTTTCTAGTGTCTCCACGGAGGGGGTGTTTGGGTAAAAAGCTAACCTGCTATTGAGCTCTCTTGCAAATTCCATTGGCTCTGTCTCCTGTGGAGTTGCCGCAGTGGTCGCTCTGTCCCCCTCCATGAGTTCGGCCACAAGAGTAGCTTTGGTTTTGTTGCTGGCTTTTCTTCCCCTTGCTTCCAATAATTCCTTTAACGTAGTTCGTTTCAATGTTTCATAATTCGTCTCCATTCACCGTTCGTTCAAATGACTGCACATATTCTTGAACTCCGGTATATCCGAATGGCTGTTTCAACGAACTGCTGCTTTGCTGTGCGGTTTGAATCCCGCCGCTTGCCACCAATTGTTGCGGAGCTTGAAGATATACCCTCAATATCTTCACTTAAATCCCCTTGTAGCTGAAGAAACAGGTCAATATTCAAGAGACAATTTCCCCAGTGACTGGACGACACACAGTTTGGGAGTCAACTGACTTTACTAGGCATGTGCACCTGCTTTCAAACCTCCAACAGCCTCATTTACATACAATACATAGATTACTATGGTACAAGGAAAAGTGGGGTCAGACAATAGCAAGGGCTGATGGGAGGTTGAGGGGGGAGGGGAAGAGGTACAGACAAGAAAGACATTCGATAAGTGGCGATGTTTGCCACAGAATACAAAATAAATCTAGTCAAAAATTAACTTGTTATAATAGCCGGATTATGCAGTCTGCATAATCCAGCTATTATAACAAGTGAATTTTTGACTATATAAAAATATAAATATGAAATATGAAATTCGCTCATCTCTACTCTCTTGTCTGTTTTAGAAGCTACTTGCATTCCCCATGTAATAATAATTCTGGATAATTGTTTCTTATAACTGTTTGTTAGGCCATTCTTCTCTTATTCCTGCTAGAATTTTATGGATAAAGGTGCAAATGGCAGTTACCATTTGGGGGATTGTCCCTGCACAGTCTGGTATTGTCCAATCAGTGCGGCCAGTGTCATACTGTGCAGGGACACACTCCTAACTGGTACCACCCATCTGTACCAAAATTCGAGCAGGAAGAAGAGAAGACCGACACAACATAGAGTTTTAAGAAACAATTCTCCAGAATGTTTATTACATGGGGAATGCAAGTAGCTTCTAAAACAGACAAGAGAGGTGACAAGTCCTATTTAAAAACAACAGAAAAAGGCTGGATAGTGGAATAATTAATGGTATCCCTTAATAGGAATTATTCCATCTGCCTCTAGCTTGCTTATTGCAAAGGCCAGAAAACAAGCACACTGATTAAGCAACTTGCTGGACACTTTTGACTATGCACATTACAAGAACAGCCAGCGACTACCAGGAACTATTTTCGAGATCTGCTTGATGTGGACTGACTTCTTTTCATATCATATCTTCTACCAATATCTTGGTGGTGACATCCATAATACTTTGAGTTTCCCTCTTGATAAGAGGTTGTATAAGGTAATTGACTGGTTTACTGATAATCCTTTGAACCTTGTACACTGTGAATTGGCTTGTTTTTCTATGTACACCTTGTACATGATATTCAGATTCTGCCACGGCCATGCTATTTTAAAGTGGGAATACTCCTTTGAAAATATAATAAAGCAATGTTACATATAACCATCCATATCAATGTGTACATTAGTCATACTAACCCACCTCTTGTCTCGTTGCTATTCTCCTCCTGGCTGCCGCGGCGCTCCTCTTTCATCCATTCTTCTCCCAGCCTCCCTGCATGGTTCTGCTCTCCAGCTGTAGCCTGTGATGTTACCTCTGGTGTGCACACATGTTCTGATAACTCTGCTAAATATGTACGTTATATGTGTATATTGGTGTAAGTGATCGCATTGTATTGTAGCATTCAAATAAAATATTTAAAAAGTTTTCAAATCTTTCATGTGATTGGAGACCCCTGAGGAAGCTGTTTTTTCCAGCGATACACGTGGGGACAGACTTGTGTGCTTAGTAGGACCTGGATGCCAGTGTTGGACTGGGGTACTGGATAATTGTACTGTGTAACTGATTCTGGGGGCCCACTTTAGGGCTCCTGCAAATAAACTTATTTTTTTTCCGTGTCCGTACCGTTCCCTTCACTTCAATTGGACCTCAAAAAAGATGTCCACATGGCCGTTCTGCAAAATGACAGAACATGTCCTATTATTGTCCACATTACCGACAAGGACTGTTCTATTAGAAGCCAGCTGTTCTGTTCCGCAAAATGTGACATGCATACACCCGGTATCCATGATTTTGCGGATCCGAAATTTGGGGAAAGTAAAATATCCAACGGTCGTGTTCATGAGCCCTTACAGTGATAACAGAAATATTAAAGATGAAGTATGATGGTAGACACTCACAGCAAAATGCACAAACATACATGTGGCAGAATTTACACATATATGGATATCCTGCACTTAAGTCAGTCAGAAACAAGACACATGCAGCGCACACCAATCACTCATTGGACACATGTGGGACACAAGACACTTATACATGGCTCACATGCCACTGATGCATATGTCACATGCTGCACATACACCACTGATCTTAACTCCGGGCGCAGGAGACTGGGGGCCCACCGAGGAATCCCACGCCTCCCTGGTCGGCCAGTCCGAGCCTGTTGGATACCTATTTCTACAATAATTGCATTTAATGTTGTGTTTCATTTATACTGGTTAGGCCTCATGCACACGACCGTTGTTTAATTCCATGTCCGTTGTTCCGTTTTCCATGATTTTCTGCGGACCCATTGACTTTCAAAGGGTCCGTTATAAAATTCGGCTAATGCACCGTTTTTCATCCGCATCCGTGATCTATGGTTTCAGTCCGTCAAAAAAATATAACCTGTTCGTGGACCAATTCAAGTCAATGGGTCTGTGAAAAAAACGCAGAGGCACACAAGATTGTCAATCCGCTTCTGCGCGTCTGCGTCTGTTTTTTTCCTATCATTTGCATGGCAAACTTGACTTTGACATTTTTAACTTTCCTTCATGTCTGGTGATCCTCCAAAAATAAAGGAAGACACAAGGAAATAAAAACGGAAACGGATCATGGAACAACAGAACCCCATTTTGCGGAACGGAACACAACAATGGTCATGTGCATGAGGCCTTAGTCAAATGCAAGTTGTCCAGGTATTTATGATTGTCCTTATTCTTGGACCAGTTTGCACACATTTGTGGGAGGACATATTTAGGCCTATATAAGCAGGGGTGCACCGCCAATAAGGCAAGGTTAGGCGATTGCCTCAGGCAGCACCAGGTAGGGGCAAGAGGGTGGCAGCGGAAGGGCCATGAGCAATGAGTGCTTCCATTGTGGAAACGCTGATTTCTACATTTTCAACTGCATCGCTGTACTTAGGACAGCAATATAGTTGAATTCTGCGACAGGGCACTGGAGCAATATCTCCCTGGCCCACCTTTTTTTTTCTAATAGGCTTTATTCCTAGTCCCTGTAGCCTATCAGAGGCCGGTGACATCATTATTGCACTGCCTGAACTAGGCTCAGGGTACAGACTAAACTGGAGGTAAATATTTGAGTTTATTATTTTTATTTGACAGCATGCAGTTGGTCCACAATAGGAAAGAAGTCATTAGTTTGTAACTGGAGAAAGCACTATGGGGACATTGCGGCTGTAAAAAAAGAGCATTTCTGTACTGGCACACATTATAAGGTGGCCACTGTGGGGGCATTTGTTCTACAGGGGGCACACATTATAAGGTGGCCACTATGGGGACATTTGTTCTACAGAGGACACGTAATAAGGCCTCATGCACACGACTGTGGTGTGTTTTGCGGTCCGCAAATCGCGGATCCGCAAAACACGGATGCGTCTGTGCACGTTCCGCAATTTGCGGAAAGGCACGGACAGCCTTTAATATAAATGCCTATTTTTGTCCGCAAAGCGCGGAAAAGAATAGGATATGTTATATTTTTTTAGCGGGGCCACGGAACGGAGCAACAGATGCGGACAGCACACGGAGTGCTGTCCGCATCTTTTGCGGCCCCATTGAAGTGAATGGGTCCTTATCCGAGCCGCCAAAATGGCGGCTCGGATGCAGACCCAAGCAACGGCCGTGTGCATGAGGCCTAAGGGAGCATTTTTTGTATTGGCACACATTGCAAGGGGGAATTATTTTACTGGCAAACATTATAAGGGGCATATTTTTTGTACTGGCACACATTATAAAGGGGTATTTTTTGTACAGGCGTACATTATATTAGGAATTATTACTACTGGGGGCACTTTGGGGGCATTAATACTTCTGGGGGCCAAATCAGGGACATTATTACAATTGGGTTCACTGTTACCACTCTGCACTCTGGCAGAGAATTTTTACCATTGGTGGGACTTTTGGGAGAACTGTTATATTGGGAGGCACCTTGGCACAGTATCAGCTTAGCACAATTATTTTTGGACACTTTATTTACAGCACTATAAGTTTCAGGGGCACTCTTTGCTGGACAGTTATTTTTTAGGGCCCTGTGTGCCAATAATTATTTAACGCTAACTATCTGTGTAGTAATAGTATTTTCAGGGGAATTATCTGTCTCTGCAGTACAGTACTGGGAAGTACAGTGGGAACAGTACTAGAGGTGGCAGGATGGGGTGTTCAGAAGTTGGGGAGGATGGAAAGTAGGAAACTAAGATGTCTGTTTGTCAAACTCTACAGAGACAAAAAATGGCAGAAAGAAATCATCATGGCGGTCTGGTGTGACAGGAGGAGATGAGGAAAGAAAATCTACATCATCACTGGATGTAAGCAGTATGTGGTGCTGTGTAACATAACATGTATGTTTTGTATCTCTGTATGTAATGTTTTCCAAGTATGTCTTTAACAGCAGGGCTAGAGGGAAAGGGTTAGGTTAAGAAATTGGCATTGGGGGAGGGGCGCCATTTCAGTTTTCGCCTCAGTCAGCAGAACGTCTAGGTGCACCCCTGTATATAAGGTTTCTATTTTATCCAATAATTTAATGTTGTGGTGCTAAATAAAGATTGATTTATTTTTATTTATTTTGGATATACTGTTTGTATAGTCCTTCTGGTTTGCTATTACTTCAAATCTTTCATGCTAAAGACCTTGTATAAATTTCTTCTGGTAGATTTATTTTAAATATGTAATCATTGTATTAAAAGGGTACATAAATACACATAGATTGTATGATAATGAGCTGCTCACTGCCTAATGTAGCTCTAATGCAGGGATGCTCAACCTGTGGCCCTCCAGCTGTTGTAAAACTACATCTCCCACGATGCCCTTCTGTAGGATGATATTTGTAGGCTTTCAGGGAATGATGGGCGTTGTAGGGCCGCAGGTTGAGCATGCCTGCTCTAAAGCATAATGCCAACGAAATTAGGGAGACAAATGGAGTTGTGGATTTGGTCAGGATTAATGGTGTCTTGAATGCTGAGAAATACAGACAGATACTTATTAATCAGGGAGGCGTCTGATTGGCTCAGAATTTATTCTGCGGCAGGACAATGACCCATACATACAGCCAGTGTAATCAAGAACTATGTGCAGTGTAAAGAGAAACAAGGAGTCCTGGAACTGATGATACGGCCCCCTCAGAGCCCTGATCTCAACATCATCGAGTCTGTCTAGAATTACGCGAAGAGACAGAAAGATATGAGAATGCCTACATCCTAAAACTTTTGCACAGTGCTGTATGCCATATGAACAAAAAACCTATATGAAATGAAAAATGTGTTTATTTATTTATTTATAAGAAATATTACATAAGACTGAATTTTAAAGTAAAGGGTGGAGATTTATCACCTCCCTACATCAGTTTTCTGGTAAAAAAAAAAATGTTGTAAAACCCTTGTTTGTTACTTTTTAAATGCCATTGCAACAAAATTGAATCGCAACTGGCATTTGTACACCACCTTTGCCACTTTTCAAAAAGAGGTGTGGTGAGCAGAAGAAAGAAGCAGGGACATCGGTTATGGCAGATTATTATTTTTCTTACCAGCAGTTTTTTTGGTGTAAATGAAGACAAATGAAATCTACAAAATGTACGAGTCGGCATAGATTTAGCTTTAGGCAAGGACTGACGGAGAATGTGCCTTATGTATGACAAAGCCTCTGCCTCGCCATAAATAAAGTGCACCCCCTAGCAGTGCAGGAGATATCAAGACACCAAGTCATAACACACACCGCTCTTCATAAATCTTGCCCCAATTTTTTAAAAATAATTATAAAAAATTAAGCGGTTGTAGGAGCAATGATTTGAAAAGCAGGCTGAAATTATAATTCCTCATTAAGGGCTCATGCACACGAACTTATTTCCTTTCCGTGTCCGTTCCGTTTTGCAGACCGTATTCTGAACCATTCATTTCAATGGGTCTGCAAAACAAACGGAAGTTATTCCGTGTGCATTTCCTTTTTCATATGTCCGTATTTCATTTCCACAAAAATAAATAAATAGAACGTGTCCTATTATTGTCCGCATTATGGACAAGGATAGTACTGTTCTATTAGGGGCCAGCTGTTCCATTCCGCAAAATATGGAATGCACCACGAATTTCATCCGTATTTTTTGCAGATCCATTTTTGCGGACTGCAAAATACATGCGGTTGTGTGTATGAGCCCTAACAATGCAATCTTTAAAGGGATTTAAATGAAATCTGTCACCACCTGTGACCCCCCATCAAACTACCAAAAGTAATGCATAGTGTGACAGACACAGTTTCTAAATATTAATTAAATCTAAATGTATTTCTTTTAGTCAAACTCACTTGCATTCCCTCACAAGATACTTGAAAAGGTTCACAGTTGTACATGCCAATCACAAGTAAACACCATCTTTGCCTTCCTTGCACCCTGTCTTCCCTCTGGCTAGGATATTGTATATCAGAGCAGACAGTGTCAGTACTTGTACACTGCCGACTGAAAGGATTGGTTCCCTTCTTCTAAGACCACCTTGGTTTGAAGCCTACTGGTTCCAGGAGAAGTATTTCTCGGTAGCAAGAAAGACACATGCACACTAAAAGCAGCCAAGAAATACTCAAATTTATTGCAAGCATATCATGTCCTTTTATAGGCAGTTTAGGGTGTACATAGCCTAAGCAGGGCGGACCACTCATAATGCAGGGAATGGTTAAATATATGCATACGTCAAATCTGAGAAACCAGCACACATAAGGAAAACAAAACCTAAGCAGTTCAAGTAAAAACAACGAATCTCAACTCTACAGCTAGGAATAGAAATCAACAATCAGTAGTACAAGATTAGGACAAAACAAAAGATGTCTGAAATAATTCCCTACAACCCCCTCTTAGAACCATAGAATTATATAATATGGGTCTTACCCCATTTTTTTCTTCTCCTCTTTGTATCTTAGAAAGTACTTCTTATACCCTTTAGGGGAGTGGTCAGGGGATCCTGACCCAGGAGTTTCATTGTTAAAGGGTTGACTTTCATAAAGTGTCATATTGTCTACCCCCTTTGACAGTAGTTTCCGAAAACATGGGATGACACATATTACAATTATACCTATAACAATTAGTATGATCAGTATTACCACACCTAGTTGTACCCGGGCCTGTTTCCAACTAGTGATTCATCCAAAATACTGATCCCACAGGTTGGAGATACCAGAATTTCTTTTTAACTCTATTGATAGATCTTCGAGCTTCTGTATGGCGATGGTGACCTTACCATTAGGACCTGTGTTGTTCGGAATGAACGTACAACATGATGTGGGGTCCGTCAGATCCCTGCTGATTCCACCCCTTTATGCAAGAATCATGTCTAACACCATCCTCTTTTGGAAAGTCATGATGGAGTCTGCTGATAGTTGTTCAGCAATACCTTGTAGGGTATCTCGAGTATAGTTCACAAACCTTTGTTGGTTGTAATATATGTAATTGATCCAATCTACATTTTTATTCACAGTAATGATAGGAAATATGGATTCAAAACCTGCAGCCACCTGATCTCTGGCTTTGAACTCATCTGGGACTCCTCTTGGAACCCCAATTGCATCAATGTATACGTGTGGTTCAAAGCTAGCTTTTGGTAGTGACCAGCGGTGTAGAGTGTGCACATAGGTGGGCTTCTCAGATTCAGCAAAAATATGCATATTCATTATTGCTTTGGCAAGTGCACACTGACCCTGTCAATTGCTCATGAGTCTGGACCTTATCTTCCCGTCCCCACATATCCAATATACATCCCCGAAGGAGTGAGTCTGATTCTGGGTCTTGACGATGGCCACTTTGCTATAAGAGTTGCAGTACCCTGAACTAAAATTGCCCAAGAATGTACCCTTGTTATCTCCCCTATAGCATGCGTAGTTCCCTTGATATATTTGTATTCTTTCAACGTCTTTGGGGTATCTGTGAAGATCGGGTATTTGGATTTCCAAGTCTCACACTTTGAGTCGTTGGAAGTTTTGTCAGTGAACAGACTCAAAAAGCATTCCTCTACAGTGGGGGTGAGAACAAGTGGAACTGTGCCTAAGTAGGCTTAGCTGCTCCACAAATGTAGCAGTTAGACTTATTCACGGAGGTTGCACTGTATTTCATCCACTCTAACCATAGATTGGCGTCTGAAAAAACAATTTCTGCCGCTAGGGTGTCCTCATAGGTAGGGTCAGAGATTGCTATTATGTCCTTGAGAGTTTGTATATGGGGTTTCAAGGTTTTGACTGGCTCCCTGGGCCTTACTCTGTCCCATTCCCTTTTGTTGGTTGACATATCCCTAAGGTAGAACTTCCCCAAAGGTAAATCATCTCCTCTCCAAACCCATCTTCCCATCCAATAGTTGCCATTATCGATGGGCTGGGGGTTCTCAAGGTTTAAGGTGAGCTGATAGTATTTACCCTGTTGCCTTAAACGTATCATTTTGTCATCATAATTATTTCGAGGAATGTTTCCACAAGCACTTGAGGCTCTATTTTTCCAAGAAAGGGTCATTCTGGTAATTAGGGACTTCCCGTGTTTATCTTTTCTTTCTAAGGCACTCTAGGGTTTATATGCCCATTCCCTATCAGTGTTCCATCCCACCGATCCCCAGTGTTTGCAGCCCTTGCCCCAATAGTTGTCGGATACACAGATGTATACCTGGGGATCCCGGTCCCGGCGCTGATGACACTGCCAGCTAGGTCCTGGACAGGGAATAATGTCACAGAGATCAAACATATAGGTGGCTACATGGGTGTTAGTGGAGTTATACCAAAATGTCACTTCTCCCTGATCATTACAGGTGACAGCTACTTCAGCCTTGTTAGTGGGGAGAAAAGTCAGTGGGATCATCAGTAACACGCTTGGGAGCGTGTACCATGTTCCAGAAATCAGGGAGGGCATTTTCGAGGTCAGGGCTGTCTGCCCCTGTTAGTACCTCCTTTTCTTGTCTTCTTCTCGTGAGGTCAGGGCTGTCTGCCCCCGTTATTACCTCTGATTGCTCGGACGGGGCGCTTTTGTAGAGTTTCACTCTTGTGGCATGGATCCAGGTTGGGCTTTCTTCAGTAAGGATTGCAATTCTGATGGCGGCTATCACGGTGGTGGGAGGTCCGAAGGTGAAATCTCCTGGAGCCTTCCCTTTTCGGAGGATCTTGACCAATACTTTGTCCCCTGGCTTAAAAGGGATGTGTAGCATCCTGTGGGAGAGAAGGAGACTTACAAGCAACTGTTTCCTCTATTATTTTCAATCTGGTGATCAGCTGCCTCACATATTCCTCCCTAATGAGGTCCATATTCCCTGTTTGCGTCACCAAGGGTCCTTTTGCCCATGGTGTGGGAAAAGGTCTTCCCATGAGAATCTGGAAAGGTGACATCCCTAGTTTCTTATTGGGTGTCATTCTGATCTCTGCCAGGACAATTGGTAGCACCTGTTTCAATTTCTCACAGGTACCTGAAGTAGCCTTCCTTAATTTGTCCTTTATTGTTCTGTTCATTCTTTCCACTCTATCTTGAGCATGTTTACTAGTTCCCTGTTTACCTTAGATGTAAAATCTGGCCCCTGGTCAGACCCTATTCTTAGTGGACATCCCCACCTTGGTATGATCTCATGTGTAAGTATTTTTGCAACTGTCTTTGCATCTTCTGCTCTGGTGGGGTAAACTTATGGTCATCTGCTAAACATGTCCACTATCACTAGTGCATACTCCTGTTTTCCTTTTGTCCTGGGGATATGTGTAAAGTCTATTTGTAGTATGTAAAAGGCGAGGTGGGGTAATCCAGGTGTTGGTGTGGTACCTTTATGTTGTTATTGGGGTTGTTCCTTAGGCATGTAACGCACCTTCTGATGTAGTCCTTGACCATTTCTTCTATGTTCATGATATAAAAGTTTTGCTTTAGTAGAGTGCATGTGGTTTGTATGCTGTTGCATCCTACCCCATGAAAATGACCAATGAACAAAGGTGCACTGCACCTAGGGATGCATGGTCTCCCCCTATTTGCAGATTAATCCAGTTCTTGGATTTTTTTGCAATACTGGAAAACACCAGTCTTCCATTTCTGACTGTGTAGCAGAGATTTGGAGATCCACTATCATCTGTGTCTCTTCCAGTGAGGGTGGGGTGAGGAGGGATAGTTGTAATGTGGCGGGTGTCTGTAATGCTGCCTGCTTGGCAAATGCATTCCCTTTTGAAATGAAATCCTTACCTCCTGTGTGGGCTCTGCAGTGTACAATAGCTAGATCAAAGGGGAGTAGAACAGCTCACAGAAGTTCAATGACTTATTGGGAGTGTGAAATGCGCTTGCCATCTGCCACCACAAAACCTCTTCTTTGCCATAAAACCCAGTGGTCCCACACTACCTCATGTGCGTACCTGCTGTCAGTGTAAATGGTGACTGGTTTGTCAGTATGTAACTGGCAGGCGCGAGTGAGTGCAATCAGCTCCGCAGCTTGTGCTGACTGATAGGGGATGGGTTGTACGTCGGGTAACATGACTATTGCATAACCTGCATGGAATGTATTGTCATTGGGTCTGCTACAGGACTCGTCTACAAACACTTCTGGAGCACCGGGTATTGGTGTGGATGAGAGGTCTGATCTAGGTGAAGTCTCATAGTGGATGGAGTGAATGCAATCATGTGGTTCTGGGAGTTGATCTTGATCATTCTTGAGACCTAATAAAGTGTTGAGTATGGGTGCGGGTCCTGCAGTTTGTGTAGCGCATTGTACTGCAAGTGAGGGATTGCTCAAGAGTAAAATCTCATACCCTGAGAGCCTTTGCGCTGACATGTGTTGTGTGTAGATGCCTCTTAGGAGCCCTATTACATCATGGGTTGTGTGTAGGATGGTTTGGTGTCCAAGTGTAAGAGTGGACATCATTTCCACGACCATAGCACATGCTGCAAGAGACCTGAGACATGCCGGCATCCCCTGAACAGTGACTGGCATTACCTTAGAGAAAAACGCACAGTGGAACTGGGTCAGCACCCCTGCCATGGTTTTACAGCGAAGACATGGAATGATAACTTATAGTCAGGGAGGCCCAAACCGGGACTTGACATGAGAGCACATTTCAATGAATCAAAGGCACTTAACATTTCACTTGACCATCTAATAAGATCTGGCATTTCTGACAGAGTGGCTTGTCTCAGTACATTGTCATAGTAGGAGCAATCAGGGATCCATTGTCTGCAGTAGTTTATCATACCAAGAAAGGACAGCAGTTCCTTCTTGGTTTGCAGGCCCGCAACAGACTGGACTCTTTATGGGCTGATTCTCCTTTCCCCCTGTGTGAGGACAAAGCCCAGATACTCAACTGTCTCTTGACACCACTGTGTCTTCTCTTGTTTCTCAAAGTCTTGTATTTTGTCTGAGGTCCATGAGGAAACACTCTACTTGACAGTCAACATGAGACTGGGAAGGAAATTGTTCACAAAAGTGGAGATAACCAGACTGTTGCTATTTGCAGTCTGCAGCCCCGCCTCATGGATCCAGCACTCGAGGAACCGTTTCCAAAAGTCGGTTACGGTTTCACCCATCTTTTGTTTGCAGGCTACGACAATGGGGAGGGATGACCTTGGTTTAAAGACATCCAAGAGGTGATTTTCTATCTTTCCCCACATGGCGGTTCTGCCAGAGCTGTATTTAGGTGGTAATCATTGTCATTTACCCCCTGTTGTATGTCGCTAATAGCGGGGACCTTTGTCCAGTCCCACCCGGAGTGTGTTCCTACCAGCCCATCAATGACTAACCTCATGTCCTCCTGAGTGTAGTTTCTCCCATTACAAGCCTTATTTAGATATCGTAGCGCGCCTTGTGGGGCCTGAGTTGGCCTAGGACAATGTTTAATAATCCTATTAATGTCCTCAATTTCTATGGGTTTTTTCATTAACTGGTCCTCTATAGTCATGAAGGGATATTGTCCCTGGGTAGTAGCTACCTTGGACTTAAGGGGTTGTGGTTGCCTGCCGTCTTTCTTCTGCTGCCTCGTTTGTATTTGTGGACTGGTAATCTAATCTGCCTCCTCTACCACTTCCTCCCCCGCTCCCCCCCTCGGCTTCTGAGTAGCTGCTCTGATCCGCCTCCATGGGTGGGGACACAGACCGAGCTGGATGATGGGGTAGCCACCACGAGTTGGGGTCTGATACTAATCACATGATGGGCGGCTGCTAGTTCAGCATCCTCCTGAGTGAGACTAGGATATATTTTATTAATTGCAGGAGCTGATGGAGGGATATATGGTGGCAGGGGAGGGGTAGGAACTGCAGGTGGTGGGGGTACTTTGTTGAAAACAAAACCTTTCCTTCCCGCAGATCTCTTTCTACATCATGTTTCTTTGCCTCAGTCGATAGGGCTTTGGGCCGTTTTAAAGAGGACCTTTCATCGGTCCAAACATTGTGAACTAAGTATCATGACATATACAGCGGCGCCCAGGGATCTTACTGCACTTACTATTATCCCTGGGCGCCGCTCCGTTCTCCTGTTATGTCCTCCGGTATGTTCGGGGACTTGGCTATAGTAGGCGGAGTCTGCCCTTGTTCTGCTGGGCATCTCCTTCTCCTAGGCTGTAGCGCTGGCCAATCGCATCGCAGAGCTCACAGCCTGGGAGAAAAAACCTACAGCCTAGGAGAAGGAGACGCCCAGCAGAACAACGGCAGACTCTGCCTACTATAACCAAGTCCCCTAAGTCTCCGGAGGACATAACAGGAGAACGGAGTGGCGCCCAGGGATAATAGTAAGTGCAGTGAGATCCCTGGGCGCCGCTGTATATGTCATGATACTTAGTTCACAATTTTTGGACCGATGAAAGGTCCTCTTTAATTTCTTAGAATTTCTGTCATACCAGTGGGGGCTATCTCTAGCCACTGTTCTCCACCCTTTTGCATGTAGGGAATATCCCACTGGGGGTCAGGGTTGAAGTGTGGCCAGGCATCTTTGTCGCCTAGGCATAACCCTTTGACCATGTCCATATGGAATGGGTTCTTGTCTCCATCCCTACATATTCTTTACACGTCTCCCCTATGTTGGCAGGGGGAAACTCACACTTAGATTTTCCTCCACCCATAGTAAGAAAATTCACCAAATGACAGAGTGATAATATTACAGTGAGATATGTTCTTACACTTACCACCAGAACAATGGCTCTCACACAAACAGATGAATCTTAACACTCTATGTATCTTATACTCTAAATATAGGTATGCGTCAAACCAAGGTAAGTCAGGTCTCCCCAAGACTGTTCTCTTACGTGTACCTCTGGTACTAAAAAAATCTCTGTCGACAGTTAGATAAAGTAAACAGATCTCCCTGAGATCCTATGGTGTGTCCCTGACACAAAACAACTTACGGATAGAGACGTGGCCAGTGCTCTCAGTTCGGAAGAAAGACAAACTGGTGTATATTCTTACCGGACACGAGGATGACCCTCTTGATCCCGGATGGAGCCCCCAGACTGAAAGGATTGGTTCCCTTCTTCTAAGACCACCTTGGTTTGAAGCCTACTGGATCCAGGAGAAGTATTTCTTGATGGCAAGAAAGACACATGCACACTAAAAGCAGCTAAGAAATACTCTAATTTATTGCAAGCATATCATGTCCTTTTATAGGCAGTTTAGGGTGTACATAGCCTAAGTAGTGCGGACCACTCATAATGCAGGGAATGGTTAAATATATGCATACATCAAATCTGAGAAATCAGCACACACAAGGAAAACGGAACCTAAGCAGTTCAAGAAAAAAAAAACGAATCTCAACTCTACAGCTAGGAATAGAAACCAACAATCAGTAACACAAGATTAGGACAATACAAAAGATGTCTGAAATAATTCCCTATACCTCCCCTCTGGCTAGGATGTTGTATATTAGAGCAGATGGCTTCAGTACTTGCACACTGCCTCCCCTCTGGCTAGGATGTTGTATATCAGAGCAGACGGCCTCAGTACTTGCACACTGCCTCCCCTCTGGCTAGGATGTTGTATATCAGAGCAGACGGCCTCAGTACTTGCACACTGCCTCCCCTCTGGCTAGGATGTTGTATAACAGAGCAGACGGCCTCAGTACTTGCACACTGCCTCCCCTCTGGCTAGGATGTTGTATAACAGAGCAGGCGGCCTCAGTACTTGTACACTGCCTCCCCTCTGGCTAGGATGTTGTATATCAGGGCAGCCGGCCTCAGTACTTGTACACTGCCTCCCCTCTGGCTAGGATGTTGTATATCAGAGCAGACGACCTCAGTACTGCATATTTGCATAGCAGGAATGCTGAGCTTGTACACATCATCAGGGCGACTCGTGGGGGAGGGATATTTGTAGAATAACAGCAGGGATTTTTAGGTGAGCTTCAGAAAAGTAATTATATCTCCCAGATCTCCCAGCTATACGCTAGTGGTATTAGCTTGGAGTACCAAACGCGGTAACAATTTTTCTTTAGCATTGTTTCAAGTGCACTGTGAAATCCCAATAGCCTTAAAAAATGATTGTATAGAGAATATTTAAGGGATTTGTGCAATGATGTATAATGATGGGCCTTTAAGTCTGTCTTCACCACATTAGGGCAGTCCATACAGAGGTCAATAGCAACATGATGGATGACGAGATTAGTAAACCTGAATTTGGTGGGCAGTCTTTATAAGGTTCTAAGCAGGCTGCATAAGCCATAACATGGGCAATGTAGCTCTGCTCATGAATCCCGTGGAAGAGATGAGCAAGGGGTCCTTTAGCCAAGATGGCCACATCCTCTCCTCCATGTGTCTCTGAGGAAAGTTGAACTGCAGACTGCTGTTGGTAATCTCCTTCTGTGAGAATCAATACAGAAAAAAATCTTGAGACTATGAAGCTATTATCTATAACTAATTAAAACACTGTAAAACCAAAACAGTAAATGTTTTATAAATATATGTTTTTGAATTTTGTCCATACCAATGTTAACAGTCGTAATATTCTCTCTGGAGCCATTAACATATTTGTAACCAGGACCATTGCCATAGAGAAGGCTGGTATAGGGCAAGCGATCTGAAGCCATGCCTGGTGCTTTTCCTAGAAAATTAAAAGGAGGTTTGGAATAAGGCTTGGAAGAAATAACACATTAAAAAGGAATCATGCATCAATCATTTATTGTTTCCACTCATTAGAGAGTTATTGTTACAGTAAGTGAAACTATACTACGTGTTATACACCGTTGAGTCACATTATTATGACCACCAACTAGAGGGACTGGGAGTGACTCAGTAAGGTCCTGGTAGGTTATCACAGCTGTCTGGAGCCATGCTGGCTGCAGTGCATCCCACAGCTACTGGAGGATGCGTGGGGGAGGATCCATAAAGCGAACAAGTCTGGGGAATTAGAGGGCCAGATTAGTATTTGGAAGTTGTACTGTCTTCTATGCATAGTTGTTAATGTGAGTGATCATGTGTGTGTCTTCAGCACCATCTAGTGACCTTTAGCTGTAAGTGCATCTTCTGGCTTTTTTAAGTTATGCATATTCATTAGGTCACCTGACTTCCTGCTCACAGTGCTTTCTGGGAAAGAGACAGGCTCCTGCTTCCTTTTCTCCTCACCTCATGGAAGGAGCAGCTGCACATTGTGTGTCTCTTACTAAAGCATCGTCGGTAAGGGATTTATTTATGTTTTTGTATTGGTTTTGTGTACATTATGCTGTATACTCAGTTATTGTATGTTCATTTTCCTAGTTTACCTTATCTACTGCCGGTTAATAAAAACCACAGACTACAGAAACAAGTCTCATATTATTAACTAGTAGAATGGTGATATCTGCCTGTTGAACTGCATACAGACCCCAGGGGTACATGTTGTGAGAACAGGACAGTAAACGACGACTTCTAGCAAGAGAAGCACACCTGACTACACAGAAGTCTGTTACGGTCCACGCAATATCTGCAAACGGACACCACAGCGACTTCTATACAGTCCAGTGCTGCAAGGGGATAGCCGCTTCAAGCAATGTAGACACATTTGATTGCATACTGTGACCGCTCTCTAAGCACAGCGACCGGCATTCCACCGCACAGTAGTCTCCACGCGGTTAAGTGTCTTCACCAACACCATGTCGCGTAGCACAGTATCAAGCTACAAGACAAGATCAGGGAAGGATGGTTCCACTAAGTCATCTTCCGTTAGCAATGCGGCTGCCATTGCCCGCGCAAAGGCAGAAGCCGCGAAGGTCAAAGCAGCCTTTGCCGAACAAGAAATGAAGATGAAAGAAGAAAAGGCACAGCTAGAGGCTGAGAAAGCAAAGCAACAGGCTTCAATAGACATGCAAAAGGTCCTCTTAGATGCAAAGCTAGAGAAACTCGCCGTAGAGAAAGAAACGGCAGCCGCCATAGCTGAAGCAGAGTTCTTGGAGGCAATGGAATACCCGAAAACCGGAAGTCACCGCAGCGTGCTTAGCCCAGAACTCGGCCAGCAAGATCCTGTACAACGCACTTCAGAGTACGTCCGTCAACACTCCAGACCAAACAGCAATGCTGATCCATTCCCAGGAACCGAAGATGTCACCTATGTCACAGAGCAATCATACCGTCCAAAAGAAAGAGTAACGCTCGGAACCCAGTCCTACAAACAAGAGAGCCCAGAGCCACGTGACAAAACTCGAGCTAACTTCCCTGCACACCAAGGAAGCCAGCTTCCAGTCCAGCCTGCAGAGCCACCGCATCCCATAAGACGGTATGACATGGGCTGGCCTAAGTCAGAGACTCCATACAGGTATGATCGCACACCACACTCTCACTGTAACTTTCCACCTCCAACCAACCTTAGTAGTAACCAGAGCACAATAGACTTTGCCAGGTTCTTTACTAAACGAGAGCTGGTTACAAAGGGACTTGCGAAGTTCAGTGATCGCCCTGAAAACTATAGAGCATGGCGGGCCTCCTTTTATAACATTACAAAAGACTTGGGTCTGTCATACAGTGAGGAAATAGACTTCCTTGTAGATCGGCTTGGAAAAGACTCTGTAGAACATGCCAAGAGAATCAGGGATATTAATATAAACTACCCAGAGATTGGCCTAAAAATGATCTGGGATAGACTTGATGAATGTTATGGTTCTGCAGAGGTCATAGAGGATGCGTTGTTTAAAAGAATTGACGAATTCCCTAAAATCTCTAGCAAAGGGTTCCAGAAACTTAGGGATTTAAGTGATCTACTGATGGAATTACAGGTTGCCAAAGCCGAAGGGGATTTACCGGGGCTTGCTTTCCTCGACACTGCCAGAGGTGTCAAACCTATTGTATTAAAGCTTCCCCACAACCTGCAGGAGAAATGGGTCTCCCACGGGTCAAGGTACAAACATACCTACAATGTGCCATTCCCTCCCTTCGGTGTGTTTGTTGACTTTGTAAGGCTAGAAGCTAATATTCGTAATGACCCTAGCTTTGATCTATCACAGTCTTGTGCCACTCCCTATGACCACAGACCACACAAAGGATCAGTGGCAGTGCACAAAACTAACATTTCACCTGCAGATTCTTACAGGCATTACAGCTCCGCCAGCCACGAAACAGTCAAAGATCCTGGTAAGCAGTGCCCTCTACACAAGAAGCCACACCCTCTTCTGAAGTGCAGAGCCTTTAGAGAAATGTCCATAGGAGATCGCAAAGCCTTCCTCAAAGAGAACCGCATTTGCTACAAGTGCTGCTCATCAACATCACATATGGCCAAAGACTGTCAGGTTAGTGTAAAATGCACAGAATGCAACAACTCAGATCACAACACGGCCCTACATCCTGGGCCTTCCCCATGGACCTTATCACAGAGTAACAGTGCCAGAGAGCATGGCGGGGAGGAAAGTACCTCTGAAGCTAACCCACCAGCAGTTACTTCACAATGCACTGAAGTCTGTAAAGGACTCATAGGCGGCAGGTCCTGCTCAAAAATCTGCCTAACAAAAGTATACCCAAAGGGCTGCAGAGACAAAGCCATCAATGTTTACGCCATCCTAGATGACCAAAGTAATGCGTCCCTAGCCAAATCTACTTTCTTTGACATTTTCAGCATCAAAGGGCCCAACACTCCTTATTCCCTAAAGACCTGTGCAGGTACTGTAGAAACAGCGGGGAGGAGAGCTAGTGGCTATCTAATTGAGTCCATAGATGGTAAAACGTGTCTTTCCTTACCAACTATTACGGAATGTAACCAAATCCCTGATAATAGACACGAAATCCCTACACCAGAGGTAGCCATACATCACCCCCATTTACAGCGTATAGCCCATCTCTTACCAAAACTTGATCCTAACGCTCAGATAATCCTACTCCTAGGGAGAGATATCTTACAAGTTCATAAAACTAGAGAGCAGATTAATGGCCCACATCATGCTCCTTATGCCCAAAGGCATGACCTAGGATGGGTCATAGTAGGAGATGTCTGCTTAGGAAGCGTACACAAACCAACTTCCATTAATAGCATGCTTACAAGCACATTAGATAATGGACGTCCCTCTATCTTCCAACCATGTAAAAACAACTTCCTCATAAAGGAATTGCCACATAGCACTCAACTACCTTGTTCTTTCATAGACTCTGTAGACCACGACATAGCTTGTGACAGTGACAAAGACCATCTAGGTTGCTCAGTGTTCCAAAGGACCAAGGAGGACAATCGGGTAGCAATGTCCCACGAAGACAGATTGTTTTTAGAAACCATGCAAAAGGAAATCACTAAGGATGAAACAAATAGTTGGGTCGCACCCCTTCCCTTCAGGCCGCAAAGGCAGCGTTTGCCTAACAACAGAGAGCAAGTCTACAGACGTTTTGTCTCTCTAAGGCGTAGCTTCCATAAGAAGCCAGAAATGAAAGATCACTTCTTTACTTTCATGAGGAAAATATTTGAGAATGGTCATGCCGAGGTAGCTCCTACCCTTAAAAACTCAGAAGAATGTTGGTATTTACCCATATTCGGGGTTTACCACCCAAAGAAACCGGGCCAAATTAGAGTAGTGTTTGACTCTAGTGCAAAATATGAAGGCGTCTCCTTAAACAACGTCCTGCTCTCAGGTCCTGATCTTAACAACAAGCTCCTAGGAGTACTGCTTCGTTTTCGCAAAGACTCTGTTGCCTTCATGGCAGACATTCAGCAGATGTTTCATTGCTTTCTCGTTAAAGAGGAACACAGAAACTTCTTAAGATTTCTTTGGTTTGTTGACAATGACCCCACAAAAGATATTGCGGAGTACCGCATGCGGGTACATATCTTTGGTAACAGCCCCTCCCCTGCAGTTGCAACTTATGGTCTTAGACACTCTGCTCAGGAAGGCGAACTAGAATATGGGTCAGACGTCAGACAATTCGTAGAAAGAGACTTTTATGTAGATGACTGTCTAAAATCACTACCCACTGTTGAGGATGCAATAAGTCTCCTTAAGAGAGCTCAAGAAATGCTTGCATGCTCAAACCTGAGACTCCACAAAATAGCCTCTAATAGTAAGCAGCTGATAGAAGCATTTCCCTCTCAAGACCATTCAAATGACCTACAGAGCTTAGACTTAGGGACTGACTCCCTTCCTATACAACGTAGCCTTGGTCTCCTCTGGGATCTAAAATCAGATACGTTTACCTTCCAAGTCAGCCAGGAAGAGAAGCCCTTTACCCGTAGAGGTGTCCTGTCTGCCATAAACAGTCTTTATGATCCCTTAGGATTCACTGCCCCTGTTACAATCCAGGGCAAATCACTACTTAGAGACTTAACTCAGGAAACATTGGATTGGGATCACCCACTATCCCCTGAAAAAAGAAACCTATGGATAGAGTGGAGAAACTCCCTAAAGACTTTATCTAGCCTGCATGTTCCACGTTCTTACGCTCCTGTGCCATCCACAGAAGTAAAAACACAAAAACTCTATGTATTCTCTGATGCGTCCGTCAAAGCAATTGCCGCAGTAGCGTATCTTAAAACTATAGACAACAAAGGTCAGTGTCACACAGGGTTTGTCATGGGCAAAGCAAAACTCGCACCACTTCTCGAACATACAATACCTAGGCTAGAGCTCTGTGCCGCTGTACTAGCCGTTGAACTAGCGGAATTAATTACATCAGAGATAAACCTAGAGATTCGAGACACCGAGTTTTATACAGACAGTAAAGTGGTCCTGGGCTACATTTACAACCAAACTAGGCGTTTTTACGTTTACGTTAACAACCGAGTGTTAAGAATCAGGAGGTCCACTATACCAAAGCAATGGCACTTTGTACCTACTGACCATAACCCAGCAGACTTAGCAACCAGGTCAGTTGCTGCCAGTCACCTTAAGAACACAGTCTGGTTCACGGGTCCTGCCTTTCTATACAACTCAGAACATTCTTCTGCCTGTGACTCATATGAGCTGTTAGATGCAGATTCTGACAAAGAAATCCGCCCCCAGGTATCTGTACTACTCACTGTAAATTCGTACAATCAGCTCGGTAGTCACCGTTTCATCAGGTTTTCCACCTGGAAGTCACTTGTACGAGCTATCACCTGCTTAGCACACATAGCCCGTTCCTTCAAGCATGCCCCATTTGTTATGGAATGTAACTGCAATGGTTGGCACCATTGTAAGAATGGATACTCAGTAAGTGAGCTAGAACAATCGAAAAATCTAATCATTTGTTCCATGCAACAAGAGACATTCGCTAAAGAACTCTACTGCATCAACAACAAAAAACCTGTGTCAAAAGACAGTGTGTTAGTGAAGCTCGATCCAGTCCTTGATGAGAATGGTCTGCTAAGAGTGGGAGGGCGGCTTAAAGAGGCCAAATTAGGGTTTAATGAGAAACATCCTATCATAATACCTGGTCATCATCATTTAGCTTCCTTGCTTGTAGAGCACTACCACAGTAAGATAAAACACCAGGGCCGACTATTCACCGAAGGGGCGTTACGTGCTGCTGGGCTGTGGGTCGTTGGTGTAAAAAGGTGTATTAACAAATGTATATTCAAATGCATCATTTGCCGCAAACTACGTGGGGGTTTACAAACGCAAAAAATGGCCAATCTCCCACCCGACAGGGTTAACATGGACCCTCCATTTACTAATGTGGGCCTTGACGTGTTTGGTCCCTGGTCCGTTATCACACGTCAAACTAGAAGTAGCCACGCTAGCTCCAAGCGATGGGCAGTCATTTTCAGTTGTATGTCAATTCGAGCCGTCCACATTGAAGTTATTGAGTCTATGGACACTTCTAGCTTCATAAATGCCCTCAGGCGCTTTATTGCAATCAGAGGTCCTGTAAAACAAATCCGCTCTGACAGAGGCACAAACTTCGTTGGAGCTGCTAATGAGCTAAAGATTCTCTCCAACTTGGATAATAACAGTGTAAAAAGATTCCTTAGTGAGCAAGGATGCACTTGGATTTTCAATTCCCCTCATTCTTCTCACATGGGAGGAGCCTGGGAAAGAATGATTGGCATAGCCCGCAGAATCTTGAACTCTATTTTCCTACAAGCGGGTAATGCTAGACTCTCTCATGAATGCCTTACAACCTTTATGGCCGAAGTCTCAGCCATTATCAATGCCAGACCCTTGGCTCCGATATCAAATGACCCAGGAGATCCAATACTGCTTACGCCTGCCTCTCTACTTACCCAAAAGACTGGTATAGTGAGTGCTCCTTCTGGAGAGTTTGGCACCAAAGATCTCTACAAACGCCAATGGAGACAAGTGCAAGGCCTTGCCGATACCTTCTGGAATAGGTGGAAGAAGCAATATCTTCCCACCTTACAAACAAGAACCAAATGGCACACTGTTAAGCCCAACCTAAAACCTGATGACATTGTTCTTGTTAAAGACTCTCAGGCTCAAAGAAATCATTGGCCTTTGGGCCTCATTACTAAAGTGTTCCCAAGTGAAGACGGACATGTCCGTAAAGTAGAGGTCAAGATTTTCAAACAAAATGAGACCAAACTGTTTATCAGACCTACTTCCGAACTAATCCTACTGTTACCTGTTGAGGACTCTAATAGTGACATCGGCTGATGTCAAGCGGGGAGTGTACTGTCTTCTATGCATAGTTGTTAATGTGAGTGATCATGTGTGTGTCTTCAGCACCATCTAGTGACCTTTAGCTGTAAGTGCATCTTCTGGCTTTTTTAAGTTATGCATATTCATTAGGTCACCTGACTTCCTGCTCACAGTGCTTTCTGGGAAAGAGACAGGCTCCTGCTTCCTTTTCTCCTCACCTCATGGAAGGAGCAGCTGCACATTGTGTGTCTCTTACTAAAGCATCGTCGGTAAGGGATTTATTTATGTTTTTGTATTGGTTTTGTGTACATTGTGCTGTATACTCAGTTATTGTATGTTCATTTTCCTAGTTTACCTTATCTACTGCCGGTTAATAAAAACCACAGACTACAGAAACAAGTCTCATATTATTAACTAGTAGAATGGTGATATCTGCCTGTTGAACTGCATACAGACCCCGGGGGTACATGTTGTGAGAACAGGACAGAAGTCCTAGCCATGCTCTTTCTATCAATGTTGGACATTTCTTGCCATGTGATATGTGGCATTATCTTGCTGGAGGGTACCATCGGACCCAGGGAAAACAATCAGCATGTGTGGGTGTATGTGATCTGCAAGGATGGATTCATACACAAATCGATTGAGAGTGCCTCAGTGGCACTTCACAGTTTCCACATTCCTTATTTGCAATGGTTCCATTTTATCTCTCACGATACATTTTCACCACAGCAGCATGTGAACAGTTCACTAATTGTGCAGTTTCAGAAATACTGCCACCCTTGGCCCAAAAGCCAATGATCATACCTGTTTGCAACTCTGATAAATCACCCCTCACAACATATTTCCTTCATGAGCTACGCACTGCCAACATCAAAAGTAGTTAGTGGTCATAATAATGTGAAAAAATGTGAGCATTAGAAAATATACTGTTGTCCCAAAAGTTGCAATGGCCCCAGGTTAAATTATTTTCAACTTGCAAACCACATTCAACTTAGACCTCTTGCACACAAATGTTATTTTTTCCATTTACGTTCTGTTTTTTGCGTTCCGTATATGGTCCGTATACGGAACTATTCATTTCAATGGGTCCGCAAAAATAACTGAATGTACTCCATATGCTTTCCATTTCTGCATTTCCATTTTTCCGTTCCGTTCAAAGATAGAACATGTCCTGTAATTAAATAGAATCAGCGGCTCACCTATTTGGATTAATGGATAAGGAAGTCTATCCAAAGGTGTACCCTCCGCCTTATTCAAACAAAGAATGTATTTAAAAAACAGATGGATGGCACTCTAAACAATTGTGAACCATTAATATAATGCTAATTTATTGATAATTAAAACAAACTATAATTAAAAAGATTCTAGAACAGGAGAAGGAAAAAAGAAAAAGGAAAAAGGGTATGAGTATATATATATATATATATATATATATATATATAATTAATTAGAAATATATCAATTGGGTATATGACTTAATAATTCATCTATGAAAAGGGGAGGGGGAGGAGTTTACACTCAGTCCATATATAAATAAATGAATAAATAAATATGCATATGCAGATACAATCGCATCAATTAGACAGACAGTATCTATAAAATGTAAAAGATATAAAAACTGCTGAAAAGGACAGCAATAAGTCCATGTTAGCAATCAGTAGCAATAAATCAATGTTGCAATAAGTCAATGTTAGCAATCAGTAGCAATAAATGGGTGACGTCAGGAATGGCTGGAATCCCAAGCAGCTCTTCAAAATATATGTTTTTAGTACTGGCAAAAATGACAATAGCAGCAATATTTAGTCTGTATAAGATGTAAGAGACTGGTACCTGCAAGTACCCAAAATCCAGGTCTTGAAGGGAAAAAAATGTTTCCACAGCAGGGTGTTTTGTATAAAAAAGGAGGCAGTTCTATATATAAAAAGAAGGTAGTTCTATATATGAAAGTATTATTTCCTCTTGGAATAATGCACAGTAGTATACAACCTTTAATAATATTGAGGGTACATTACCACTCCTGGATGAGTTATATATCAGGTATCTGCGATGTAAATCTACCCATTGGTAATGTCTATTTACCTCAACATCCCGGCCTGGCGTCCCACGTGCTTAGTATAATAATGTTTGTAAACCAAAGTACTTAATAGAGACAATATTGTTTCTTATCAGGATAATGTTAATGTTTAGAGTACATTACCGCTCCTGCATCCTGGCTCGGCGTCCCACGTGGTTAGTGTAGTAACCTTGCTAGCGCTGTGCGCTCTCCCGGGCATCCTACCTCGGCATTCCACATGGCGTCCCACGTGGTCGGGAGCGGGCTTTTCAATTTAGATGTCAGCAAAGGTGAGGGATACTTGCTCCACTTGTATGCTGCCCGGATTTAGAGTTATTCGGTACCTTAGATAATACTGCTTTTTGTTAGTCTATTGTGGCTGTATAGCTATTTTTCCCAATAATATAGCCATTGGGAAATATAGCCACACAGCCACAATAGGCTAACAAAAAGCAGTATTATCTAAGGTACCGAATAAATCTAAATCCGGGCAGCATACGAGTGGAGCAAGTATCCCTCTATATCAGCAGTATCACCTTTGCCCACATCTAAATTGAAAAGCCCGCTCCCAATCACGTGGGAGGCCATATGGAACGCCGAGCCGGGATGCCCGGGAGAGCGCACAGCGCTAGCAAGTGCAGTGGCCAGGTACGGGTTGTTTAATGTTCGGTATTTGTTGTGATGCCAATTGCAGCGTGCGCAGGGTACTACCCCAGGGCCCTTCTAAGGTGTTATAACGCACGTCCCAGGTTAGGATTGCCAGAGTGGTGTGACTGCCTATAATGTTTCTGTATCGGAGACCTAGGAGAAGCCATATTCCTCTTCAGCTAGTCAGTCCCCACACTTTAGGAGGGCCCTGGGGTAGTACCCTGTGCACGCTGACTCACAGATATATTCTCAGGGGATGCTTTCTTCCTGGAACTGGAGGTTGTTTGCAACTTTTTGCTTTTTGTCATCCAGCTGAGCTGCAGGACTGGGAATTTGGTCAAGTCTCAGCACGAGACTTGGTCCTTGCTGTCTTCCCTATGCAGGGGAAACTAAAAACTGGGTCTAACAGTTTTTTTCCTCCCTTGCTGCAGTAAGATGGAAACATCCACTTCTCTTTAGCAGGGGGGCAGAATAGAATAGGATTGTTCCACTCTGAACGGCCATAACATTAAAACTATCTCAACCAATGATGAACATGGAAAATTACAAGGAAATTTACATTTAACATAGTTTTAAATGCACAGTTGTGAAGACATTAGCAAAATCATATCAGATGACAATAAAAAAGCTCTTAGAGAAGACAGTAGCAGAGTACAAGAGTGTAGTAACACAATGCTGGGGTGTTACACAAGGTTACTACACTAACCACGTGGGACGCCGAGCCGGGACGCAGAGGAGAGAAGACACCACCAGCATCGCCGCATGGACCCACATCGCAGATTCCTGCTGCCACACCACTGCAGGAGCGGTAATGTACTCTGAAGATTAACATTATCCTGATAAGAAAGAAACAATATTGTCTCTATTAAGTACTTTGGTTTACAGACATTATTATACCAAGCACGTGGGACGCCAGGCCTGGATGTTGAGGTAAATAGACATTACCAATGCGCAGATTTACATCGCAGATACCTGATATATAACTCATCCAGGAGCGATAATGTACCCTCAATAATATTAAAGGTTGTATACTACCTGTGCATTATTCCAAGAGGAAATAATACTTTTATATATAAAACTACCTTCTTTTTATATATAGAACTGGTAGAATTTTTTTTCCACAACAGGGTGTTTTGTATACAAAAGAAGGTACTTTTGTATACAAAACACCCTGTTGTGGAAAAAAAATTTCCCTTCAAGACCTGGATTTTGGGTACTTGCAGGTACCAGTCTCTTCCTTCTTATACAGACTAAATATTGCTGCTATTGTCATTTTTGCTGCTACTGGAAATGTATATTTTGAAGAGCTGTTTGGGATTCCAGCCATTCCTGACGTCACCCATTTAATGCTACTGATTGCTAACATTTACTTATTGCTGTCCTTTTCAGCAGTTTTTATATCATTAACATTTTATAGCTACTGTCTGTCTAATCAATGGTATTGTGTCTGCATATGCATATTTATTTATTTATTTATATATGGACTGAGGGTAAACTCCTCCCCCTCCCCTTTTCATATATGAATTATTAAGTCATATACCCAATTGATATATTTCTAATGAATGATATATGAATGATATATTTCTAATGAATATATACATATACATACACTCATACCATTTTAGAGGATACCCCCTTTTTTCCTTCTCCTGTTCTAGAATCTTTTTAATTATAGTTTGTTTTAATTATCAATAAATTAACATTATATTCATGGTTCACAAATGTTTAGAGTGCCATCCATCTGTTTTTTGAAAACATGTCCTATTATTGCCCACAAATCACATTCCGTGTTTCCATTCAAGTCAATGGGGCTGTAAAAAAAACGGAACAGATACGGAATGTATCCGTATGTATTCCATATCCGTTCCGTTTTTGTGGAACCATCTATTGAAAGTTTTATTCCTAGACCAATTTTTCTAAGTAATTAATGTATACTGTATATGCTATACTTCCGTTTCCGATCCGCAAAAAAATGAAAACAAAATGGAAAAACTGAATAACAAAACGGAATGGAAACAGAAACACTACTGAAACAAAAATGGAAAATTTGATTCCGTTTAAACAGACCGCAAAACACTGAAAAAGCCATATGGTCGTGTGCAAGAGGCCTTACTATGTAATGTGACACATGTTTAGACAATCAGCATGGGAATTTTATGGGTAAATTGAATATGAACTTTAATGCAATGTACATGTATTACATGTACTGTATTACTCTCTAGCTGTACTACATGCACTGTACTAGTATCCACCCATACTACATTTTTTATAAAACTCTCTACCATTACTACATGTACTGTAGTGATTTCTACCTGAACTCACTGGTGCACCTCTTCACTATTTACCAGGCACCGCTCAGTTCATTTTATAGTGGCTATGCCTGGTATTGTAGCTCAATCCAAATCATTTGAATGGGAATGAACAGAAATACCAGGGAAAATTGCCATTGAATGTACAGAGCTGTGCCGTGGCCTCTTTGATCAGCTGACTGGTTATAATGCTGGGAGTCCGACCTCCAATAGTCTGATATTGGTTACCTATCCTAAGAATATGTCAACTCAACAACATTAAAGTCTTTAATAGTCCTTGTAAAGCATTCCATGCAATTTTGGGCCATTAGAAAGGGATAGTGAATAGCAAGTAGCAATGCAGGGCTCCCTTCTATAAAGCAACTGCATTGTTAACATACATACTGTATACTGTATGTGGTTAAAGAATTGGCACAATGGTGATGGACAGGCTAAAGAAAAAACGCTCTTTCTGTCCTGTTGGGCAGTATGCTCTTTAGAAAAGGACCTCTCTGTTGTCCACCATTGAGTGAAAGTACACTTTATGAAGCCTTACATGCATTTGACTGATAAGGACTGTAAAGTTAAATATATTATCACTATATTGCTTCACATACAGGTGAAACTCGAAAATCTTTTATATCGTGCAAAGTTCATTTATTTCAGTAATGCTACTTAAAAGGTGAAACTAACATATGAGACTCAGGGCCGTCTTTAATATTGATTGGACCCTGGGCAAGAATTTACTTGGGCCCCCTGGATCCCGCCTTCACACACCCTAGCATGAAATCACGCCCTCCACCACAACACACAGTAAATGGGTCCACATCTGAGCCGCCAAAACGGCGGCTCGGATGCGGACCCAAACAACGGCCGTGTGCATGAGGCCTAAGCACATGCAGTCTCATGAGTGGTCCACACCCCTGCCTTGCAGCCTCACAGCAGTACAGGACCAGTATCTGCACACGTCTGTATGGCATAATTGGGATGCACATCACACATGACATGACACAGGTCTTTACCAGGCTGCAGGCCAGCAGACACATTATTATTGCCACATGTGTCACATGCCACTACTGACTGTACAGCCGTTCAGAGTTCAGACAGTTCACAGTTCCACTTCCTTCCGAAAAGCGAGCCTGCCGTGCACTCCAGCGACTTACAGATAGAGGCAGTGGCGTTGCTATGGCTGGTGTCACCCTTTTCTCAGGGGGGCCATCATGGTGTGGTGTGGAATGGTCATTTTTACTAAGGAATATAGTTTACCATTTCTGTGCAAAAGAGAAAATAAGAAGTCGGCTCCAATCAGATATCTACATAGACCAAGACTCTTGGTCTATGTGCAGATATCTGATTGGAGCTGACTTAGCGACTTCTTATTTTCTCTTTTGCACATAAATGGTTAAACTATATACCTTAGTAAAAATGACCAGTCCAGTCCACACCATGAGGGCCCCCCTGAGAAAAGATTAGTAAATGTGGCCGGCCGGGTGGCCGCAGGCCAGGCCACAGTTCAGCAGACATAGAGAACCCAACCCCTTATGTCTCCCGTCTCTATAGTTATCCCCCACTAATGGGGTTATTTAAATTACTGGTGGATTATTAGAGAGACGAGAGACATAAGGAATTCTCTGTCTGCTGAACTGGGGCCACCACCGGCCACATTTACTAATCTTTGCTCAGGGGGGCCCTCATGGTGTGGAGTGGTCATTTTTTCTAAGGAATATAGTTTAACCGTTTATGTGCAAAAGAGAAAAAAAGAAGTCACTAAGTCAGCTCCAATCAGATATCTGCACATAGACCCAGAGTCTTGGTCTATGTGCAGATATCTGATTGGAGCGGACTTCTTATTTTCTCTTTTGCACATAAATGGTTAAACCATTCCTTAGTGAAAATGACAAGTCCACACTAATCCCATGAGGGCCCCCCTGAGCAAAGATTAGTAAATGTGGCAAGTGATGGCCACAGGCCAGGCCACAGTTCAGCAGCAGAGTCTCAGACAGAGAGAAGAACCCAACCCCTGCCCTTATGTCGCCTGGGGCTCTCTATAATAATCCCCCACAAATGTATGAATGGAATGGTCGTCGGATCTGACCTGAACGGTTTCTTCTAATATATAAAATAAAGTCAATATAATAATATATGCAATGCATATGCGCTGCGTGCCACTGCTTTTTGCTTACCTCCTCCTCAGTCCTGTCCTCCCCTCCTGGCGCGGCAGTGGCAGGTCGACTCTGGCTGGCTGACTATACTTTTATTAGGTAGGTGACCAGGTCAGGTCAGCAGGTCAGTGACTTGAGACTGGTCTGGTCTGGATCTTGTCTGGTAAGTGGTCACGACGTCACGTCACGTGAGGCTGTGACTCCCTCACCACCGCCACCCAATCCCAATCCCTTTAGCCTCCGGAGCGGAGGCGGGGACTTAGTCACTGCTGATGCCTGCTCCGCCTCTGCCATGGCGCTTCACTAGGCTGCGGACCGGTGACTCACACAGACGAGAGACGACACACCCCCTTTTACCAAGTCAGTGACGGGGGCGGGGGGCCGAAGTGCTTCACCTTCGCTGTGAAGAGTAGGCTGCGCTGCTGCTGCTGCATATTAACATGAGTCCGACTCCTGAGTCAGAGTCGCTCGCGAGTTGGGCCAGGGAGGCAGGGCCCCCATTAGCAACTGGGCCCGGGGCAGCTGCCCCTTTTGCCCTGCGGCAAAGACGGCCCTGATGAGACTCATTACATGCAAAGTGAGATATTTCAAGCCTTACCGCTTATGAAACCCCAAAGTCTCAATCACAGGTCCCCTTTGCTCAGGGGGTATGGATTAAATAGCTGACTAGAGTGTGACACTTTCAGCCTAGAATGTTGAACCTTTTCACAAAATTCTAATTTTAAGCTGCATTAATGCAATTCTTTTTAATTTGCATTACTGAAATAAATGGACTTTTGCACGATATTCTAATTTTTCGAGTTTCACCTGTACATCACAGAATGACAAAATTCCTTATTAACAATCTCTTCAGAATATTCAGAACAGTAATTCCAGTTTAGCAAATATCTTACCTAAAATACTATTGCCACGATCTGTGTATCCTCCAAAAGTAAAGACATGAGAGTGATCAGCAGTCACCACAGTCAAGGTTTCAGATTCTGATGTTAGCTTCCCAGCAATATGGATAGCCTTGTCAAACTCAACAGCCTCAGTCAACGAATTTCGTGCATTAGAATCATGGTGGCCATGGTCAATTCTACCGCTTAAAGTAATAGATAAAAAGTTACTACAAAAGTATCTGGTTTACTAACCGCTTAGTGGCCAACCTGTTTTGGGCCTTAAGGACAAAGGGTTTTTTGTTTTTTCATTGTCGCCTTCCAAGAGCTATAACTTTTTTATTTTTCCATCTATGTAAGCTTTATGAAGGCTTGTTTTTTGTTCTATGAAGTTGTAGTTTTTAATATTGCCCTTTTGGGGTACACATAATCTACTGATTAATTTTTATTAACTTTTTCTGGGAGGGAGATGGGGTAAAACAGCAATACTGCCACTGAGTTTTTATGCTATAAATTTAGCGGTGCTCATTTTTGGGCATAAATAACATGATAACTTTATTCTCTGGGTCAGTATAATTACAGCGATACCAAATACATTTTTTTCAGTTTTACTACTTTTGTGCAATAAAACCCCTTTTTTTTGTGTGGGGGCTTAATTTTTGCAGGATGATGTGTAGTTTGTATTGGTTTTTTTGTGGTATATAACACTTTTTATTAAATTTTTTGTGGCGACTCAGCAAAAAGCAGCAATTCTGCAATTTTTTGTTGTTGTTTTTTTATGGCATTCATCTTACAGGCTAATTTACGCAATTTGGGTTGTTACGGATACAACGATACTAAACATGAGCGGAAAATTTTATTTTTGCATTTTTTCCTTTGAAAAGCGTTTTTTAAATGGAAAAAAAAATTATTGGCATTTTTTTATTTTATACATTTTTTTTTTTTTTTTTTTAACTATTTAATAGTTCCACAAGGTTACTATAACAGGTGATCTTTTGATTGCTTATAAAATACAATACACTATTCCTATAGTGCATGGTAATTTTAATGTCAGTGCTATACTGACATTGACCATCAGGCTGCACTAGAAAGGCGCAGCCTGATGGGGAAAACTGGAGACAGACTGAAAGCCTATACTAGGTCCCAGACTGCTTATACACACATCAGTGGTGGGAGACAAAGGCAGTCCACTCCCTCTGTAACCGCTTACATAAGGAGGGCACCATTGTTTGCAGAATGTAAGGGGTTAAATATCCAAGATCGGCGCTCCTGCCCGTCCAGGCTGTTAGAGCAGGAGTGCAGCTCTCATGTCAGACCCAAACCTCCACTCTCCACCGTGCAGTGTTTAGACTGGACCACCATGAAAAGGAGACGACCCAGCCTATGGCCCCTTAGTTACTGCTGTAAAAAGGCATATTTGTGGTCACTAAAGGGTTAAAGAGTAATGGTAATCTTACAAAACTTTTGATATGTCATAGTAAAATATGAGAAGTTTTAGGCCGAATGCACACGGCCGTGTTTCACGGCCGTGAGCGGTCCGTGGTAACACGGGCTGGATTCCTGCTGCCGCCGCAGTGCAGTAATACATTGGTATGATCTTTACCAATGTATTACTGTACTGCGGCGGCAGCAGGAAGCGCACAGCGTCATAGCAACCAATGACGCCGTGCGCTCCTGCTCTCAGCAGGAATCCGGCCCGTGTTACCACGGACCGCTCACGGCCATGTGCATTCGGCCTTGATCAGTGGGGTCTCAATGATGTGAAATTCACCAATCTCACTAAGGGGCACAAGAGCTCTGAGGAACAGTTGCACATCTAATCACTTCCTGCACCGACCATTCGTTGACAATGTGATTGGGAGTGTAATACAGTTGGGTATTATTTATTATATAATTCAGGGTTTGTTTTTGTATATCAAATGTGTGAAATGCAGTGAAACCCCTAGCACCAAAAGGGTTAAAAGACAACATTTATACAATAATAGCAGGAGAGCAAAAAAACAAGAAAACACCTGAAATCCTTTTCCTATGTCAGCTGAGATTTGTAATGCCCAATGCAATATACTTATCTTCTACAAACAGAAAGAACCCTTTTGGATTCTTGCTCAGAATCTTAATGGCTTTCTCTGTCATTTCTGCAAGGGATGGATCCGTGGAATGGTCACGATTTAACTCATATTTCATGTCTTTTGGTTCAAAAAGACCTAAACAGTTAAAATATACAAAGCAATTAATTGCATCATGAAAAGCCCACAGTAATGAGTGGATCATATCATTGATGTAATCTCACCTCAAAGTTGTATATCTATCCCAGTGATGGCTAATCTCCAGCACCCCAGCTGTGGTGAAACTACGACTCCCAGCATGCTCCATTCATCTCTGTGGAGTTCTGAGAACAGCCAAGCAAGTGTACATCTTGGGAGTTGTAGTTTTACCACGGCTGGAGTGCCGGAGGTTAGCCATCACAGATCTATGCTGTTATTACCTAAACTCATAACATAGTTGTATTTTATATATTAATTCCGCTCCCCCCTCAACCCCCCACCCCATCACCATTCCACGATGACATAGGGCATATGTTGTGTATACTTTGGATTGTATTAGCTGGCATACAAGGAAAGCTGCCATAGACGACAGACCCAGTCCAGACAATGCAATAATGAATGCTACAGAACTATGGTAGATACCACATGCTCATCAACTCCTGTTTATACTGTGCTGCCCTCAGGTCCTCATAATTATGCATATTAAAAAAGAACCCTACCCATAAGATAATCAGTGGTCTCTTCATCTACAGCATCAAATTGTTCTTTGTTCCAAACATATATAGAACCCTGCAAAATAAAATTAATTTCAATATGATCAAAAAATGTAATAAGTAACTGGAACACTTCTTTAGGGAGCGTTCAGACGACCGTTTTGCGGATCTGTAAAATACGGATACTGGCCACGTGCATTCCGCAATTTGCGGACCGCACATGGCCGCAATTATAATAGAAAATGCCTATTCTTGTCAGCGATCGTGGCTCTCTTTTTTTTTTTTTTTGCAGGGTGCTGTCTGTATCTTTTGCAGCCCCATTGAAATGAATGGGTCCACTCCACACCTGTTAAGCAAAATTGCGGAATGGATGCGGACTCATTCAAACGGCCATGTGAATGAGCCCTTAAAAGAGAGCTCCGGTTTCAGTTACAAATACCAAGTAGGCAAACCATACAACAGTAAGCCTGCCAGGCTGCCATATATTTTATTGAGTTTCCATATTCCATTGCAGATACAGACGATATCCACCTGCTCCTTATTCGCCAGCTGTAGAAATCTTCATGTATCTCAGTTTTTGTTCTATTATGTATTTACCGTGAAGTGTATTAGTGTTAAAGGAAAGGAAAATAATCTATTTTAAATGGATTCTTTTCAAAATGTAAAGCATATGTATTTAATATTTAGGTGATGGTTTTCCTCCTTTTTTATATATTTCAAAATAATCCTAAAATCCTAGGATTATTCACTTTGCCCACTAACCCTCATAGTAGCCTGACAATTCCTGTGCTGCGGAGATTGCTTCTCAGAAGTCAACTTATCATCAGAGGCAGAGATATTAAAGAGATTAAATATATGTATATATATATATATATATATATATATATATAAAAATATGTGTGTGTGATGGTTACAGCTCATCTACTCCCTTTGCACAGGTCAGAGCATGTCTAGAATACTTTCCCATACGTGTCAATAGTAGAGATTTAAGACTGGCATTCCCTACACCAGTTTTGGAAAAAGTGAGCTGAAGTATGATGCACCAACAGGCCTCCTAATAAATTTGGCGCAAGTTCTAGCTTTCCATGCACCAAAAACTGAACTCCCCACTAGCTAGTAGCTGGTGTAGATTACACGTTCAAAAAACGAGGCAGCACCCTATTCACACTAACTGTGCTGCTGCTCTATCCGTGTTTGTGGTGTAGATTACGGCTACAATTAACACCAGTAAATAAAAAATATATTAGAAAAAATAATATACATCAGTATTTGGTTTTAATTAATAAAACAAAATCTTGGCGATATATCCCCTTTACTTGTTAAAGAGTTCCTCAGTTTTCAAAAAACTTTTGATATGTCATAGAGAAACGTCATAAGTTTTGATTGGTGGGGGTCTGAGTGCTGGGACCCCACCCAGCACTAGAATGAGGAGAGAGAAGCACTCACATCTCGAGCCCTCACCTCACTGCAGGAGATAGACTCTACAAGTCCATGCCGGTGTCACCCTCTGCAGCGAGGGGAGAGAGCATGTTATGAGAGCACTACTCTACAAAAACCAAGAAGGCAGGGAGGGTGCTTTGCGAAGATTTACACAGCATGCAGCAGGAAATCTGAATGAACCATTTAAACAGCTGAACATGGAATGTTAATAAAGTATATGGCAAATAAACTATTTTGAAGGGGTTCTCCGGCATTTTGTCTAATTAGTAGTTGCAACCAAGGCTACATTTACACCTCTGGTGTGAGACCCTGTTCTGGCTGTTCTCGCAGACAAGCGGAGAATCTGACGGACAGCAGCATGCAGCGGTTTGTGTCCGGCCGGTTCTCCGTTTGTCTGCCGGTGGGGCGTCACCAGTGGCCGTTTGTACCTGCGTGAGTTGTCCACCCACCCGCCCTGTTTAGATATTTAATTTTCAAGTCATAGCAGGGGCAGGTTAATGGGGGGTCCTCCGAGGCGATACAATGTTTAATAGGTGCATGACACGTTGGAGCGTGCATCTCATGAGGTTCGGTAAGCTGAAAGCTGGGGGCCCCTGTTTGGGCTAAAAAGGCCTACAGGGGTAGATGGATATATATTTTGGAGGATTTGGTGCCCTTGGGTCGGTGAGTGCAGCCAAGGGTAAGGTAAAAGATGTGAGGAGTGAAGAACGCAGCTTGCTTGGGTTGCCTTCTAGGATCATTCCACAATGTGAATGTTATTGCACTTTATTATATGTGTTTATATTATTGTCTTTATTAAAGATGTTGGATAATGTTTTGGAACAATAAACTGGCTGCTTTGGCCTTTCACCAAGAAGTTGGACTCAGAGTGTTATTTTTGGGGGAGGTGAGTTGGGTTTGGCAGTGGTCTGAAATGATCTTACATCCTTAAGTCAGAAATAGTAGACACTTCTGGTTGGGACTTGGGTAGAAGACCTCACAGCGCGTGTGAGTAAGAATCAGGCTCAGACTGGCCCACAGGGGTACAGGTGACTCCCTCGGTGGGCCCCTAGTCACCACCCCCTGTACAAGTGGCAGATAACACAGTCCACTTACTGCGCTACATATAGATAAGCAATGTACAGCACCTCAACCAGCCTTTGTTCATATAAAAACTGGGTAAAATATTTAAGAAACTACCCAGTTTATTAATATTGACACAATCAGGTGGCTGAGATGACTTATAGGTACAGAGGGAGGATAGCCAGTATCTTCTTTTCTCAGAGACCCACCATCTCAAAGTCGCTGAAGGGACCCCATAATCATCTTAGGTTACTTTCACACTTGCGGCAGAGTGATCCGGCAAGCAGTTCCGTCGCCGGAACTGCCTGCCGTATCCGGCAATCTGCATGTAAATGGACAGCATTTGTAGACAGATCCGGATGCCGAACCGTCTTACAAATGCATTGCAAGAACGGATCCGTCTCTCCATTTGTCATCCGGAGAAACGGATCCGTTATATATTTTTTTCACATTTTTACCGGTCATGTGCAGACCGGAAGGACGGATCCGGCATTGCGGTATTTTGAATGTTGGATCCGGCACTAATACATTCCTATGGAAAAAATGCTGGATCCGGCATTCAGGCAAGTCTTCAGTTTTTTTGGCTGGAGATAAAACCGTAGCATGCTGCGGTATTATCTCCGTCCTGATCAGTCAAAAAGACTGAACTGAAGCCATCCTGAACGGATTTCTCTCCTATCAGAATGCATGGGGATAAAACTGATCAGTTCTTTTCCGGTGTTGAGACCCTAGGACGGAACTCTATGCCGGAAATGAAAAACGCAAGTGTGAAAGTACCCTTATAGAGTCTTGCTGCTGCCTGCCACCGTGTGAGCAGGTAATATTTGAATGTATCCATACGGTGAGCATCAAAAATAAATGTTGCTGGTCAGCCCTAGGCACCCCAGTCCGACACTGGTAAGTATTACGTGAAAGAGCTTCCCTCCAGAGGTTTGTTACAACTAGTAATTAGACTAAATGCCCAGAGAAGCCCTTTAATTATGATCTGCCTAATGGGAGGAATAATTAAAAGGTATTGTACAGTACATTGTAAGATCAATTTAGTAAAAAAAAATACCTTTATTAAAGGGAACCTGTCAGCGGGATTTTGGGTATAGAGCTGAGGACATGGGTCTCTAGATGGCCGCTAGCACATCCGCAATACCCAGTCCCCATAGCTCTGTGTGCTTTTATTGTGTAAAAAAAACTATTTGATACATATGCAAATTAACCTGAGATGAGTCCTGTCCCTGACTGATCTCACGTATAGGACTCATCTCAGGTTAAGTGCCGAACAGATAGGGGACGGAGACCACCACAGATCCCCTACCGGCACGAATACCATCTGATCAGCTGTAACTTGGGGAACCGCTAAGAAGCGCAATAGCGCACAGCTTTGATACAATAAAGGCAGTAGACAGTACATAAAGTCGTACAACAAACAACTATATTGAATGAGTGAAAACACCGCATAAACTGAACTATCATAAGTACCGTACTTTATGAACTGTGCAGGCTTCATTGCTAACAACCTTACGCTGTCTACTTATGGCCATATCGGACATTGATAAATAGTAAACGGAATATATGGTTTTAGATTCCGATATAACGTTGCAGGCTACTAAATATAAACTAAATAAATAAATAGGACTGGCACTCTGTATGTGTGGTAATATGGAATAAATACAATAAATATATGCAATAAAAGGTGATCACAATTTAATTCAAAAACAAAATACAATAAAATACACAATATAATAAAAGCATAAATGAATGCTAAAAATTGATGAATAGCAGCACTGGTATATAATAGTTCCTTTGTTATTTCATGATATAAAGTTCGTATCTTGTAATTGACCAGACTCAGTTGGGTAAAATAATTATCCTTTTGGTCACAGAGTTATATAAAGTGCATCAGAGAGTATATAAGCTTAATGACTGATAGTTATGCAACTTGTGCAAAAGTTCAACACAGATATGTTGTCTCCTAAATCGTGATGGGTTACAGTCACTGTAATCAAGTACTCCAAGGTAAGAGAATTATGTCGGATCTTACCCTAAGCCGACTGGAGTGAACGACAAAAACACTTACGTGTATGGTGCGAATGGTCCCGCGTTTGAAAGTGGACACCGGAGCAATACGGTCTATGGCGTGCTGCTGGCTTGACCATCTGTATCGCAGAATATGCTGCGTCTCACGTGATCCGTGACGTACCTCCGGTCCAAGGCTCTGATGGGGTATCGCGAGACCTGATACGCAGCAGTCAAATTAACAGGAGCTATGTTCGGCAGATCCTGAATGGAGTTTTTTTCACTGGAGCGCTCCAGTTATTACGATGAATTAATCGCAGATTCTTTACTCATCTGTGTATATGAAGAAGGCCTTAATTGCAATGGGAGTATATCAGCTGGTTACGCCAGACGCGTTTCGGGGACCTCTTCCCCTTCCTCAGTGGCAGCTGATCTCCCAAAGTTTGGAATGACTTTATATAGACCGCATAGAGAGACCCAAAAAGCGGTTTGGATTCCCAATTCCAGTTTTTTGTTCATTGTTCTGTTTGTCATAGTTGCTGCTATGTGCGGTTTTAATGCAGTATTTTACAATATTCTTTGATTGGAACTTAATTAGATGCTTATTGGTGAAACACACTGAATAAATATAATATAGATGCTGCAATAATTATTTTAAATAACAACCATAAAAATGTATATATGGACAAAATAAAAGACTGATCAATTCAGATTATTACATTTGATATATAAATAAAAACATATGACATGTATACTAAATAAAATCTATAAGTATATATAAATAATTAAAATAGTATGAATAAAAACATATAATGGTGATACATATTGCTTGATGTCTTAGTTGATTCTATCACCATTATATGTTTTTATTCATACTATTTTAATTATTTATATATACTTATAGATTTTATTTAGTATACATGTCATATGTTTTTATTTATATATCAAATGTAATAATCTGAATTGATCAGTCTTTTATTTTGTCCATATATACATTTTTATGGTTGTTATTTAAAATAATTATTGCAGCATCTATATTATATTTATTCAGTGTGTTTCACCAATAAGCATCTAATTAAGTTCCAATCAAAGAATATTGTAAAATACTGCATTAAAACCGCACATAGCAGCAACTATGACAAACAGAACAATGAACAAAAAACTGGAATTGGGAATCCAAACCGCTTTTTGGGTCTCTCTATGCGGTCTATATAAAGTCATTCCAAACTTTGGGAGATCAGCTGCCACTGAGGAAGGGGAAGAGGTCCCCGAAACGCGTCTGGCGTAACCAGCTGATATACTCCCATTGCAATTAAGGCCTTCTTCATATACACAGATGAGTAAAGAATCTGCGATTAATTCATCGTAATAACTGGAGCGCTCCAGTGAAAAAAACTCCATTCAGGATCTGCCGAACATAGCTCCTGTTAATTTGACTGCTGCGTATCAGGTCTCGCGATACCCCATCAGAGCCTTGGACCGGAGGTACGTCACGGATCACGTGAGACGCAGCATATTCTGCGATACAGATGGTCAAGCCAGCAGCACGCCATAGACCGTATTGCTCCGGTGTCCACTTTCAAACGCGGGACCATTCGCACCATACACGTAAGTGTTTTTGTCGTTCACTCCAGTCGGCTTAGGGTAAGATCCGACATAATTCTCTTACCTTGGAGTACTTGATTACAGTGACTGTAACCCATCGCGATTTAGGAGACAACATATCTGTGTTGAACTTTTGCACAAGTTGCATAACTATCAGTCATTAAGCTTATATACTCTCTGATGCACTTTATATAACTCTGTGACCAAAAGGATAATTATTTTACCCAACTGAGTCTGGTCAATTACAAGATACGAACTTTATATCATGAAATAACAAAGGAACTATTATATACCAGTGCTGCTATTCATCAATTTTTAGCATTCATTTATGCTTTTATTATATTGTGTATTTTATTGTATTTTGTTTTTGAATTAAATTGTGATCACCTTTTATTGCATATATTTATTGTATTTATTCCATATTACCACACATACAGAGTGCCAGTCCTATTTATTTATTTATTTTCTAATACTGGTCTGTATGGGTGATACAGTTTTTCTGGCCTAGAGCACCTGGTCCGTACTTGCATAAGAGTGAGCTATTCCTTTACACTTCCTTCTAAATATAAACTACTTTGGAACTATCTATATCAGCTTTGTACAATCGCAGCTATACTATAAAATAGATAAGTTGCATGAGCCTCGCAACTCAGACTATATGAGGGACCGTGACTAAATGTCATTGATGGATGTTTTCATTTTTTAACTGTCTTTAGGCGCCTTTTTAATATTACTGTTCGATTGTTATTTTTGATTGTTGCTGTTTTGAGTGATAGAATAAATGAGATATCCTGACTCCTTATGAGCCGACCACTAGTTTATATATATATTGAGTTTTACTAGCTATTGGATGGTAGCGGGCCGTGCTCTACTTCTGTGAGCTTCCCATTATTTTTGATTATCCGATTTAATCTTACTGTTCAGAGTTGCACATTACCTTTCGCTGATCTTGCCATATTTTTGTTAGGGTAAGATTATCTTTTCGACTGCCTGCATTTAATGAATTGGTTGGGTATTCTGGGTCTGGGTTGCCTTTGGGACTCATATAGGCTCTTCCTCCACCAAGAATTACCTGCAGGGAACATGTGAGAGACCAAGAAATAGCATTCAAGCACATGATTATGAATAAAATGTTATTTTCATTGTTGTGGAAATATTGAAGATATACTGTATTTTATAGGGCATTATGTGATCCCAAAAGAGAAGCGCTATAATGTGTTTATACATGTGTACAGGGTCAAGAATTGAGGAAAACTATGGCAGGTCCCATTCAGAAAAGTACAGGTACCTGTGTACTACAGTGAGCTTCAATTGGTCACACCCATTGGAGAGACTGTATCAGAGGAGTAATAATTGAAGGTAGTTTTCCTTGAGTCTGCGTTGGCGTACTTTGTGCCACATTATCCAGCAGCACACGTTGGAGGAGATTTATCATCCCCCTTGCCACTGAAAAGTGGGGCTAAGAAGTCTTAAACTATCTGTTTGCAACTTTTTAACTGAGACTTTAAAAAAAAAATTGTTGCATCTCCCAGTTTTTACGCCGCCTTCACCACTTTTCCTAAAGGGGGCATGGCAAGAGAAGGAAGGGGGCGTAGCCAGCAGCAGCAACAAATTCTTCTTCATTTATGCCATTTTTCTGGTGCAAACAAAGCCAAAACTCCAGATTGAATGTACCAGAATCCGCTGCTAATGTTAATGAATAGAGCTATTCACATGGGCGTATAATTCCCCTCAGTATTAGAAATCTGCAGCGTGTCGGAGTTTTGTGTGGATTTGTTGTGCAGTACATAAATAATGAAGGAAGGAAGAAATACGCAGGTAAATCCTGATAATAATAATATTAGTTATACCACCACACCGGATATATGTGTAGTGGTATCAGGTTACACCCAAATATAACAGATTACGTTTTGTAAACTGGGATTCATAAAACGTAGCATTTACTAAGTCGTTTAAAATAATGATTCGCACTGGGTGAGAGACAACAATAACAACAGAAATACCTCCACTATATCAAATCATATACTAATGAATGATAAAAGGGTGGGTCTTACCCCGTCTTAGCAAGATCCGCAACCCGTAGAGGAAGGTCCTGGCAGTTGGTAATACCTGGAACCTGTGTGACCAGGGTGCTTGTGTCGTTGTTGGCACTACATCCGCTCCTAATACACCCTATTATGGCTTTCCTACCTTCCTAGGGGTAAGGGGCTGTTCTTGTAGCCTGCCTAGCACACATGGAGCAGCCGCCCCGACAGGGGCGACCCCACACCGAACCTTTCCCTCAGTATGGGTCTAGTGTTCTAAATAGCCCTAATTACAATGCCCTACATGCCATGTTTCTGTCTTACTTTCCAGACATCATCAGGGGACTTTGCACATGTATTCAGGGGCAACTAAAAATAAAAATCACAAACATACACTAAGTACAGGTCACATATATTTCTGAGTGCCGCATATAAAGTAGCTTATCAACAGACTCAGATTACTTACTAGAGATCAAGGTGGTTTTAGCCTCGTATCTTCCCTCAGGGTAGTAGGTAGTTCTTATCCTTGCTGTAACATGGGAAGCGTCCAATGTCAGCCAGTGTCTCACCACAAATGGCAGTGATTTGGGTGAGCACTCAATAGTTGTTAGCGACCTCCTTATATACCCCACCTCCCAGTGAGTGTACGCCCCCCATGATTACTTGCCTCACCTGTCCTTATCCATCAGGGTGCATGTTACTGCATGTGGAACGCACGCCGCTCGCGACCGGAAGCTGGAATCACATGGTGCGGGCTAACCGGAAGTGAGGTCAGGACCTGCGTCTGAGCGTTGCTAGTTGCATAGCAACCTCTAGGCTCATACCCGCACGGCCCAATCGCCAAGCAAATGATGACTTGCCTGCTCTTTATGTATGCACAATCGCATTCAGGATTTAAGTTGGCAGGACAGCCGAGCCCACGCCACAATACTCAAGATACCAGCTGTCAGCTGGACCATGGAAACAGATATATTTACTGGAATGCATAATGTGACATTTACATTCCATCCAATTAACCCAATCATTATACTAGCCAAATCGACCATCAAATCCCACACGCTTATCATTTGAGATGAGAACATGTGAGTTTCAAGGGAGACTTAGCCAGACTACTACACCCCTCCTAGTCCTCCTTTTACTGCGAATTATTCCAAGTGGACTATGCTCATAAAAAGCAGCAGTAATTCTGTTGTTCGTTTAGACCGAATGGATGGACCGTTTTGAGATAAAAGATCCATTTCGCCTCACATTGAAGGATCCTCTTGTCAAAATCGCCCCGTCTCATTCCTGGCTTAATTTGTTCTATCCCCATAAAGGAAAGGCAATCCAGCCTACCACCATGTTCGGTGTTCACATGTCGTGCCCCCGATGTGTCTCTGCCGTTCCTTATGTCGCTCAAATGCTCTCCTATCCTTCTCCTCAATTCCCTACCTGTCTTACCGACATATTCTTTTCCACATTCACATGTGATTTTGTAGACTAATCCCATGCTTCTACAGTTAATGATGTCCTTAACTGTGTAAATTTTGCCGGTATTGTTGCTCCTAAATGACTTTGCCTTGGTCATAAAGGGGCACGCCACACATCTTCCGCATTTAAAGTTGCCACTAATGCCTCTCTCAAGCCATGTTTGTTTATGGGGCACTGGTGTATAGTGGCTATGCACCATCATATCACGGATGCTTCTGCCACGTCTATACGTGATGCTGGGGTGCCCCTTTACGACCCTACAAATGTCAGGATCCATCTGAAGCACATGCCAATGTTTAGATATGATATCTCTGATTGCAGAGGAGCAACCATTGTATGTGCTAATGAGACGGATCTCTCTATTTTCACTGGAGCTAATGTACATAGGGGTATCTGCTCGCGGAGCCAGTAGAGACACTCTGTCCTTATTCAGGGCCATCTGGTACGCTGGCGTAAGTACACCTGATGGATATCCACGGTCTAAAAATCGAGTTTTCAAATCATCAGCTTGTTTGATGAACTCAGAGCGCCTGGAGCAATTCCTCCTCAATCGCAGGTATTGGCCTCTCGGTATTCCCTTCCTGAGGGGATACGGATGGCTGCTTTCCCATCTCAGGAAGGAATTTGTAGAGGTCGGCTTTCGATGTATGGATGTCTCCAGGTACCCCATATGATTTATACTCACGCTGATGTCTAGAAAGGGGAGTTTCGATGGATCACATTCCGAAGTGAAATGGAGGCCTATCTCATTTTGGTTTAGTTGTTGAACCCAAGCCGAGAAAGTCTCCATGCTCCCCTTCCAGATGACAAACACGTCATCTATAAAGCGCGCCCACTTTTGAACGCACTGTAACTCGATTGTAGACTCATCCCTGAATACTATTGTGTTTTCCCACCAGCCCAGGAACAGATTTGCGTACGGTGGGGCGCAGGGACTCCCCATCGCAGTGCCCCTGAGCTGGTGGAAAAAACGCCCATTGAATAGAAAATCATTTCTCTTCAATGAGAACTCCAACAGTTCTAGTACAAAGGCACTGTGTGCCTGAAAGTGTCTCCCCCTCGAAGACAGAAAGTATGATACTGCATACAGGCCCCATTTGTGTGGGATAGATGAGTATAGTGCTTCCACATCTACACTCCCCAATATGCAGCCCTCATCCAGATGGATACCCTCTATCTGTCTAGGGAGGTCCCCGGTGTCTTTTACATGAGATGATAGGGAAAGGACAAAAGGTGCCAGGATCTTATCTATGTACACTCCCAAATTTTGGCTCAGGCTATCTATGCCCGATACAATCGGGCGCCCTTTCAAGGGCTCATAGCCTTTGTGTACTTTAGGGAGGCTATAGAAAGTGGCGATTTGGGGATACTCGGGGTACAAAAAGTCCAGTTCCTCCTGACTAATTAGTTTGGCAAGTTTTGCCCTATCTAGTATACTTTTTAACTATTTTTTGTAAACGGGGGTCGGGTCACTCTGTAGGATTTCATAGCAATCCCGTGGGGCTAATAGGTTCTCACACATCGCTTCATAGTTCTTTGTACTCAGGATGACTGTGTTCCCACCTTTGTCCGATGGCTTAATAACAATACTTTTGTTCTTGGACAAATCATCCAGTGCACACAGTTCATCCTGAGTACAATTTTGAGGTGCTGAATGCAAGTGGGTAGTCTCCAGGTCATTACTGACCAATTTAAGGAATACGTCCACGCAATTCGTCTCGCCTATGGGGGGTACCCTCTTACTCTTATTTTTAAAGGATGTAAAGGGTCCCTCACCCAGAGCCGGTTCATTAGCTGCTGTCAAGCTTTCTAGCAGTTTCACATCAGATATCATGTCTCTAGGGACACCCATCTCTGCTCTTTGTTTTTCCTCAATGTTGCAGAAGTACTTATACCAACGCAATTTACGCGCAAAGAGATTCAAATCGACAACAGTTTTAAAGGGATTGTAGTTTCTGTATTTGTAAGGGTGTGGTCTGACAGGTTGATTATTTTGGGGCCGGCACTGTTGCTGCTCCCTGAGGATGTTGTGGTGCTCGATTTCGTAGGGGGTATGTCGAGCTCTGGTCTAAAAAACCTTGTCCAGCCTTATTATAATATCCCCCCGGTTGTTTTTCCTACCACGCCCTCTGCCTTTGGTTAGGTTTTTCCGGTTTCCTGTATATTGTTCTTTCTCTGATCCTGACAAATCTGTCTCAGTTGATGAGATGTCAAAGTCTCTTTCAATTATTCTCCTTCTTTCAGTTATTTGCACATATACTTTGTTTTCTTTGAAATCAGCTAAATCCTGTGTAAACTGTTTATGTTTACGCTCCTTAAGATGATATTAAAACTTATCTAAAGAGGTCTGAAGTTTTTTCTCCTTTGTCCCAAAATCCGTTTCTTGTGCAAAAGACTGTGTGATCGCTATCTGATCTCGTAATTTAATATCAAGTCCTGCCAGGGTCTGTCGTTCCTGTTCGATTAATGGTCTCATAAACCTTAATGAGCTACTGGTAGCCTCAGACTCCCATTTGCTCATCAAGGAAGCATTTCAGCAACGAGTCGCAGGAGTAAGATTGATGCGTAGACAAATACGAAATCGAGCACCACAACAACCTCAGGGAGCAGCAACAGTGCCGGCCCCAAAATAATCAACCTGTCAGACCACACCCATACCTTGAGAAGGGTCTCTCCTTTGTCCCAACACCCAAATACAATCCCTTTAAAACTGTTGTCGATTTGAATCTCTTTGCGCGTAAATTGCGTTGGTATAAGTACTTCTGCAACATTGAGGAAAAACAAAGCGCAGAGATGGGTGTCCCTAGAGACATGATATCTGATGTGAAACTGTTAGAAAGCCTGACAGTGGCTAATGAACCGGCTCTGGGTGAGGAACCCTTTACATCCTTTAAAAATAAGAATAAGAGGGTACCCCCCATAGGCGAGACAAATTGCGTGGACGTATTCCTTAAATTGGTCAGTAATGACCTGGAGACTACCCACTTGTATTCAGCACCTCAAAATTGTACTCAGGATGAACTGTGTGCACTGGATGATTTGTCCAAGAACAAAAGTATTGTTATTAAGCTATCGGACAAAGATGGGAACACAGTCATCCTGAGTACAAAGAACTATGAAGCGATGTGTGAGAACCTATTAGCCCCACGGGATTGCTATGAAATCCTACAGAGTGACCCGACCCCCGTTTACAAAAAAAGTTAAAAAAGTATACTAGATAGGGCAAAACTTGCCAAACTAATTAGTCAGGAGGAACTGGACTTTTTGTACCCCGAGTATCCCCAAATCGCCACTTTCTATAGCTTCCCTAAAGTACACAAAGGCTATGAGCCCTTGAAAGGGCGCCCGATTGTATCGGGCATAGATAGCCTGAGACAAAATTTGGAAGTGTACATAGATAAGATCCTGGCACCTTTTGTCCTTTCCCTATCATCTCATGTAAAAGACACCGGGGACCTCCTTAGACAGATAGAGGGTATCCATCTGGATGAGGGCTGCATATTGGGGAGTGTAGATGTGGAAGCACTATACTCATCTATCCCACACAAATGGGGCCTGTATGCAGTATCATACTTTCTGTCTTCGAGGGGGAGACACTTTCAGGCACACAGTGCCTTTGTACTAGAACTGTTGGAGTTCTTATTGAAGAGAAATTATTTTCTATTCAATGGGCGTTTTTTCCACCAGCTCAGGGGCACTGCGATGGGGAGTCCCTGCGCCCCACCGTACGCAAATCTGTTCCTGGGCTGGTGGGAAAACACAATAGTATTCAGGGATGAGTCTACAATCGAGTTACAGTGCGTTCAAAAGTGGGCGCGCTTTATAGATGACGTGTTCGTCATCTGGAAGGGGAGCATGGAGACTTTCTCGGCTTGGGTTCAATAACTAAACCAAAACGAGATAGGCCTCCATTTCACTTCGGAATGTGATCCATCGAAACTCCCCTTTCTAGACATCAGCGTGAGTATAAATCATATGGGGTACCTGGAGACATCCATATATCGAAAGCCGACCTCTACAAATTCCCTCCTGAGATGGGAAAGCAGCCATCCGTATCCCCTCAGGAAGGGAATACCGAGAGGCCAATACCTGCGATTGAGGAGGAATTGCTCCAGGCGCTCTGAGTTCATCAAACAAGCTGATGATTTGAAAACTCGATTTTTAGACCGTGGATATCCATCAGGTGTACTTACGCCAGCGTACCAGATGGCCCTGAATAAGGACAGTGTCTCTAGTGGCTCCGCGAGCAGATACCCCTATGTACATTAGCTCCAGTGAAAATAGAGAGATCCGTCTCATTAGCACATACAATGGTTGCTCCTCTGCAATCAGAGATATCATATCTAAACATTGGCATGTGCTTCAGATGGATCCTGACATTTGTAGGGTCGTAAAGGGGCACCCCAGCATCACGTATAGACGTGGCAGAAGCATCCGTGATATGATGGTGCATAGCCACTATACACCAGTGCCCCATAAACAAACATGGCTTGAGAGAGGCATTAGTGGCAACTTTAAATGCGGAAGATGTGTGGCGTGCCCCTTTATGACCAAGGCAAAGTCATTTAGGAGCAACAATACCGGCAAAATTTACACAGTTAAGGACATCATTAACTGTAGAAGCATGGGATTAGTCTACAAAATCACATGTGAATGTGGAAAAGAATATGTCGGTAAGACAGGTAGGGAATTGAGGAGAAGGATAGGAGAGCATTTGAGCGACATAAGGAACGGCAGAGACACATCGGTGGCACGACATGTGAACACCGAACATGATGGTAGGCTGGATTGCCTTTCCTTTATGGGGATAGAACAAATTAAGCCAGGAATGAGACGGGGCGATTTTGACAAGAGGATCCTTCAATGTGAGGCGAAATGGATCTTTTATCTCAAAACGGTCCATCCATTCGGTCTAAACGAACAACAGAATTACTGCTGCTTTTTATGAGCATAGTCCACTTGGAATAATTCGCAGTAAAAGGAGGACTAGGAGGGGTGTAGTAGTCTGGCTAAGTCTTCCTTGAAACTCACATGTTCTCATCTCAAATGATGAGCGTGTGGGATTTGATGGTCGATTTGGCTAGTATAATAATTGGGTTAATTGGATGGAATGTAAATGTCACATTATGCATTCCAGTAAATATATCTGTTTCCATGGTCCAGCTGACAGCTGGTATCTTGAGTATCGTGGCGTGGGCTCGGCTGTCCTGCCAACTTAAATCCTGAATGCGATTGTGCATACATAAAGAGCAGGCAAGTCATCATTTGCTTGGCGATTGGGCCGTGCGGGTATGAGCCTAGAGGTTGCTATGCAACTAGCAACGCTCAGACGCAGGTCCTGACCTCACTTCCGGTTAGCCCGCACCATGTGATTCCAGCTTCCGGTCCGGTGGAACGCACGCGAGCGGCGTGCGTTCCACATGCAGTAACATGCACCCTGATGGATAAGGACAGGTGAGGCAAGTAATCATGGGGGGCGTACACTCACTGGGAGGTGGGGTATATAAGGAGGTCGCTAACAACTATTGAGTGCTCACCCAAATCACTGCCATTTGTGGTGAGACACTGGCTGACATTGGACGCTTCCCATGTTACAGCAAGGATAAGAACTACCTACTATCCTGAGGGAAGATACGAGGCTAAAACCACCTTGATCTCTAGTAAGTAATCTGAGTCTGTTGATAAGCTACTTTATATGCGGCACTCAGAAATATATGTGACCTGTACTTAGTGTATGTTTGTGATTTTTATTTTTAGTTGCCCCTGAATACATGTGCGAAGTCCCCTGATGATGTCTGGAAAGTAAGACAGAAACATGGCATGTAGGGCGTTGTAATTAGGGCTATTTAGAACACTAGACCCATACTGAGGGAAAGGTTCGGTGTGGGGTCGCCCCTGTCGGGGCGGCTGCTCCATGTGTGCTAGGCAGGCTACAAGAACAGCCCCTTACCCCTAGGAAGGTAGGAAAGCCATAATAGGGTGTATTAGGAGCGGATGTAGTGCCAACAACGACACAAGCACCCTGGTCACACAGGTTCCAGGTATTACCAACTGCCAGGACCTTCCTCTACGGGTTGCGGATCTTGCTAAGACGGGGTAAGACCCACCCTTTTATCATTCATTAGTATATGATTTGATATAGTGGAGGTATTTCTGTTGTTATTGTTGTCTCTCACCCAGTGCGAATCAAATCCTGATAATATCCTGAAGCAGTCCTGATGACAATACTGATGGTATATCACCAGGATCCTGAGCCAGAATACCGACGGATTTCAATACGCTCATCTGAAAGTGGCTGTAAGTGGTGTGAAAATACAAAAAGTCCAGAAAATTTCCCTCAGGTGACAGAATTTTGCAGCACAGAGCCTGATAAAATTCCCCCATTGTCTCTATAATTACATTAATATCGGTATTGTGCACCAGCTGGTATGCGATGTCCTTGCAGCCATTGCTAATCATGGTTGTGGTCATCTCATTGTCAGAGTACCAATTCCGACTGGCACTATGTGCATAGGCAGCCGCTGGAGAGGCATGTTGGACGCGGGTTGTCGTTACAATACCTACAGATTTACCTGCAGTAAAGAAAAATAAGGTCAATCCAATGGTAGAATTTCTTTAAATGTGCAAAGAGGCTAAAATAACAGGTACTGTACATAAAGCTACACAATGTATAAAACCTCTAGCTTGCTCATTTGTTTCCTAGGCCCATTTAAAGGTGTATGTTTAACTAAAGTCTGTGCAAACACTAACAAAATTAGGCAGACTAGACAACTTGCTGGAATGTAAATTCTTAAAGACTATTGACACCTTTGGAAAAAAAAATTTAAATCATTGCATTTTGCTCATTTTTGGCCTAAAAAAATCTTTCAATTGGTCTTTACTAAGAACTTTCCACAGCTCTGCTGCCTTCACTTTCAGTGTTTCTGTTGGCCATTTCTTTCTGCATAAGTGTGCATTCACATGACCGCAAAACACAGATCAACAAAAATATATGTCAGGGTTGTATATGCTTTTTCTTGCAGACCCAATGTAACAATGTCTATTCTTGTCCGCAAAACGGACAAGAATAGTACATGTTCTATCTTTTTTGCAGATGCCACGGAACGGACATATGGATGCAGAAAGCACATGATGTGCTGTCTGCATTTTTTGCAACCACATTATAATGAATGAGTCCTCATCTGATCCACAAAAATTGCGGATTGGACCACAAATACGGTTGAGTAAATGGGGCCTTACAGTGAATTCATGAGGGAGCAGCTGTGATGGTTGGATTTGTAGCCCTTATCAGTTTGATAAGAATATAGCTATAATAAGTGTTTTGAGCTGTCAGGATTTCAGAGATAAGGGCAGTGGCGTAGCTATCAGGGAAGCAGGGGAAGTGACTGCTTCGAGGCCCGAGCTCAGAAGGGGCCCCAGAGCAGTACTGAATGTTTTCATTAGATCTAGGGCTGCCCCTACTCACAACTGCTGCACTTTAAAGAGGCAGATGCCACTTACAGCAGCAGCGCTGGTGTCACGGCATTCGCTGCAACGCAGGAAAGCAGGAAACAGGCAGCAGGACACCTCCTAACGCGACCCTGAAGATCTCCCTAAACTCCTAATGCATGAGCCGCCTCAGAAGGTAAGGGGGCTCATGCTCGCCCATGTATCTGGTAAGTGCCTGTATGAGTGCGTCCATGTATGTGGTGAGTGCGTGTATGTGTGCGTCCATGTATGTGGTGAGTGCCTGTATGTGTGCGTCCATGTATGTGGTGAGTGCCTGTATGAGTGCGTCCATGTATGTGACGAGTGCGTGTATAAGTGCGTCAATGTATGTGGTGAGTGCCTGTATGTGTGCGTCCATGTATGTGGTGAGTGCCTGTATGAGTGCGTCCATGTATGTGACGAGTGCGTGTATAAGTGCGTCAATGTATGTGGTGAGTGCCTGTATGAGTGCGTCCATGTATGTGGTGAGTGCCAGTATATGTGCCTCCATGTATGTGGTGAGTGCCTGTATGAGTGCGTCCATGTATGTGACGAGTGCGTGTATAAGTGCGTCAATGTATGTGGTGAGTGCCTGTATGTGTGCCTCCATGTATGTGGTGAGTGCCTGTATGAGTGCGTCCATGTATGTGGTGAGTGCCTGTATATGTGCGTCCATGTATGTGGTGAGTGCCTGTATGAGTGCGTCCATGTATGTGGTGAGTGCCTGTATATATGCATCCATGTATGTGGTGAGTGCCTGTATGTGTGCGTCCATGTATGTGGTGAGTGCCTGTATGACTGCATCCATGAATGTGGTGAGTGCCTGTATATGTGCGTCCATGTATGTGGTGAGTGCCTGTATGAGTGCGTCCATGTATGTGGTGAGTGCCTGTATGTGTGCGTCCATGTATGTTGTGAGTGCCTGTATGTGTGCGTCCATGTATTTGGTGAGTGCCTGTATGTGTGCGTCCATGTATGTGGTGAGTGCCTGTATGTGTGCATCCATGTATGTGGTGAGTGCCTGTATGTGTGCGTCCATGTATGTGGCGAGTGCCTGTATGAGTGCGTCCATGTATGTGGTGAGTGCCTGTATGAGTGCGTCCATGTACAGTACAGACCAAAAGTTTGGACACACCTTCTCATTCAAAGAGTTTTCTTTATTTTCATAACTATGAAAATTGTAGATTCACACTGAGGGCATCAAAACTATGAATTAACACATGTGGAATTATATACATAGCAAAAAAGTGTGAAACAACTGAAACTATGTCATATTCTAGGTTCTTCAAAGTAGCCACCTTTTGCTTTGATTACTGCTTTGCACACTCTTGGCATTCTCTTGATGAACTTCAAGAGGTAGTCACCTGAAATGGTCTTCCAACAGTCTTGAAGGAGTTCCCAGAGAAGCTTAGCACTTGTTGGCCCTTTTGCCTTCACTCTGTGGTCCAGCTCACCCCAAACCATCTCGATTGGGTTCAGGTCCGGTGACTGTGTAGGCCAGGTCATCTGGCGCAGCACCCCATCACTCTCCTTCATGCTCAAATAGCCCTTACACAGCCTGGAGGTGTGTTTGGGGGTCATTGTCCTGTTGAAAAATAAATGATGGTCCAACTAAACGCAAACCGGATGGAAAAGCATGCCGCTGCAAGATGCTGTGTTAGCCATGCTGGTTCAGTATGCCCTTAATTTTGAATAAATCCCCAACAGTGTCACCAGCAAAGCACCCCCACAACATCACACCTCCTCCTCCATGCTTCACAGTGGGAACCAGGCATGTAGAGTCCATCCGTTCACCTTTTCTGCGTCGCACAAAGACACGGTGGTTGGAACCAAAGATCTCAAATTTGGACTCATCAGACCAATGCACAGATTTCCACTGGTCTAATGTCCATTCCTTGTGTTCTTTAGCCCAAACAAGTCTCTTCTGCTTGTTGCCTGTCCTTAGCAGTGGTTTCCTAGGAGATATTCTACCATGAAGGCCTGATTCACACAGTCTCCTCTTAACAGTTGTTCTAGAGATGTGTCTGCTGCTAGAACTCTGTGTGGCATTGACCTGGTCTCTAATCTGAGCTGCTGTTAACCTGCGATTTGTGAAGCTGGTGACTCGGATGAACTTATCCTCCGCAGCAGAGGTGACTCTTGGTCCTCCTTTCCTGGGGCGGTCCGCATGTGAGCCAGTTTCTTTGTAGCGCTTGATGGATTTTGTGACTGCACTTGGGGACACTTTCAAAGTTTTCCCAATTTTTCGAACTGACTGAACTTCATTTCTTAAAGTAATGATGGCCACTCGTTTTTCTTTACTTAGCTGCTTTTTTCTTGCCATAATACAAATTCGAACAGTGTATTCAGTAGGACTATCAGCTGTGTATCCACCTGACTTCTCCACAACGCAACTGATAGTCCCAACCCCATTTATAAGGCAAGAAATCCCACTTATTAAACCTGACAGGGCACACTTGTGAAGTGAAAACCATTTTAGGTGACTACCTCTTGAAGCTCATCAAGAGAATGCCAAAAGTGTGCAAAGCAGTAATCAAAGCAAAAGGTGACTACTTTGAAGAACCTAGAATATGACATATTTTCAGTTGTTTCACACTTTTTTGTTAGGTATATAATTCCAAATGTGTTAATTCATAGTTTTGATGCCTTCAGTGTGAATCTACAATTTTCATAGTCATGAAAATAAAGAAAACTCTTTGAATGAGAAGGTGTGTCCAAACTTTTGGTCTGTACTGTATGTGGTGAGTGCCTGTATTAGTGCGTCCATGTATGTGGTGAGCGCCTGTATGAGTGTGTCCATGTATGTGGTGAGTGCCTGTATGTGTGTGTCTATGTATGTGGTGACTGCCTGTATGTGTGCCTCCATGTTTGTGGTCAGTGCGTGTATGAGTGCGTCCATGTATGTGCTGAGTGCCTGTATGTGTGCCTCCATGTACAGTACAGACCAAAAGTTTGGATACACCTTCTCATTCAAAAAGTTTTATTTATTTTCATGACTATGAAAATTGTAGATTCACACTGAAGGCATCAAAACTATGAATTAACACATGTGGAATTATATACATAACAAAAAAGTGTGAAACAACTGAAAATATGTCATATTCTAGTTTCTTCAAAGTAGCCACCTTTTGCTCTGATTACTGATTTGCACACTCTTGGCATTCTCTTGATGAATTTCAAGAGGTAGTCACCTGAAATGGTTTTCACTTCACAGGTGTGCCCTGTCAGGTTTAATAAGTGGGATTTCTTGCCTTATAAATGGGGTTGGGACCATCAGTTGCATTGTGGAGAAGTCAGGTGGATACACAGCTGATAGTCATACTGAATAGACTGTTAGAATTTGTATTATGGCAAGAAAAAAGCAGTTTAGTAAAGAAAAATGAGTGGCTATCATTACTTTAAGAAATGAAGGTCAGTCCGAAAAATTGGGAAAACTTTGAAAGTGTCCCCAAGTGCAGTCACAAAAACCATCAAGCGCTACAAAGAAACTGGCTCACATGCGGACCGCCCCAGGAAAGGAAGACCAAGAGTCACCTCTGCTGTGGAGGATAAGTTCATCCGAGTCACCAGCCTCAGAAATCTCAGGTTAACAGCAGCTCAGATTAGAGACCAGGTCAATGCCACACAGAGTTCTAGCAGCAGACACATCTCTAGAACAACTGTTAAGAGGAGACTGTGTGAATCAGGCCTTCATGGTAGAATATCTGCTAGGAAACCACTGCTAAGGACAGGCAACAAGCAGAAGAGACTTGTTTGGGCTAAAGAACACAAGGAATGGACATTAGACCAGTGGAAATCTGTGCTTTGGTGAGTCCAAATTTGAGATCTTTGGTTCCAACCACCGTGTCTTTGTGCGACGCAGAAAAGGTGAACGGATGGACTCTACATGCCTGGTTCCCACCGTGAAGCATGGAGGAGGAGGTGTGATGGTGTGGGGGTGCTTTGCTGGTGACACTGTTGGGGATTTATTCAAAATTGAAGGCATACTGAACCAGCATGGCTACCACAGCATCTTACAGCGGCATGCTATTCCATCCGGTTTGCGTTTAGTTGGACCATCATTTATTTTTGAACAGGACAATGACCCCAAACACATCTCCAGGCTGTGTAAGGGGTATTTGACCATGAAGGAGAGTGATGGGGTGCTGTGCCAGATGACCTGGCCTCCACAGTCACGGGACCTGAACCCAATCGAGATGGTTTGGGGTGAGCTGGACCGCAGAGTGAAGGCAAAAGGGCCAATAAGTGCTAAGCATCTCTGGGAACTCCTTCAAGACTTTTAGAAGACCATTTCAGGTGACTACCTCTTGAAGCTCATCAAGAGAATGCCAAGAGTGTGCAAAGCAGTAATCAAAGCAAAAGGTGGCTACTTTGAAGAACCCAGAATATGACATATTTTCAGTTGTTTTATGTATATAATTCCACATGTGTTAATTCATAGTTTTGATGCCTTCAGTGTGAATCTACAATTTTCATAGACATGAAAATAAAGAAAACTAGTTGAATGAGAAGGTGTGTCCAAACTTTTGGTCTGTACTGTATGTGGTGAGTGCCTGTATGAGTGCGTCCATGTATGTGGTGAGTGCCTGTATGTGGTGAGTGCGTGTATGAGTGCGTCCATGTATGTGGTGAGTGCATGTATGTGTGCGTCCATGTATGTGGTGAGTTCCTGTATGTGTGCCTCCATGTATGTGGTCAGTGTGTGTATGAGTGTGTCCATGTATGTGGTGAGTGCCTGTATGTGTGCCTCCATGTATGTGGTGAGTGCGTGTATGAGTGCATCCATGTATGTGGTGAGTGCGTGTATGAGTGCATCCATGTATGTGGTGAGTGCCTGTATGTGTGCGTCCATGTATGTGGTGAGTGCCTGTATGTGAGCCTCCATGTATGTGGTGAGTGCGTGTATGAGTGTGTCCATGTATGTGGTGAGTGCCTGTATGAGTGCGTCCATGTATGTGGTGAGTGCCTGTATGAGTGTGTCCATGTATGTGGTGAGTGCCTGTATGAGTGCTTTCATGTATGTGGTGAGTGCCTGTATGTGTGCCTTTATGTATGTGGTCAGTGCCTGTATGAGTGCATCCATGTATGTGGTGAGTGCCTGTATGAGTGCATCCATGTATGTGGTTAGTGCATGTATGAGTGCATCCATGTATGTGGTTAGTGCATGTATGAGTGCGTCTATTAAGTTGGGGAGGGGCCCTGCAAAAAAATTTGCTGTGGGGCCCAGTCAGCTCTAGCTACGTGCCTAGATAAGGATAGGGTGCCTTCACACGAGGTAGATTTTGTGGCACAAATTTCTGTGACTGAAAATCAGTTCCATTCATTTGAATTAGGCAGCAAGCGTATGGATTTCTGCAAGCTCCATTAAGGTGAATGGGACTGATTTTCAGTTGCTGAATTTTCTTCCACAAAATCTTCCTCGTGTGTAGGCACCCTTACAGATCCAACTGTCAGAACAATCTCCTGACAGATTCACTGTAAAGCAAAAAGAAATGACCTGCAGAAACGCTGAAAGTGAAAGCTGTAGAACAAAATCCTGTTCAACATCTAATATAAAAAGTTGAGTGTATGTATGTGTGTATGTCCGCTAACATTTAGCGGACCGCACATTGCCAGGACTCTCATAGAAAATGCCTTTTCTTGTCTGCAATTGCGGACAAGAATAGGACCTGTTCTATTTTTTTGCGGAACGGAAGTGCGGATCCTGAAGTGCGGATCCGCAAATGCAGATGCGGACAACACATTCTGGCCCCATTGAAAGTGAATAGGTCCACAACTGTTCCGCAAAATTGCAGAACGGATGCGGACCCATTTAGCGGACGTGTGAATGGACCCTTAGGGCTCATGCACACGACAGTATTTTGCGTTCAGTATACTGGTCGTTTTTTTTAGTTCAGTATGCGGTACATATACTGAACCATTCATTTCAATGGTTCAGCAAAAAAAAACTGAAGTGTCTCCGTATGCATTCCGTTTCCGTATTTCCGTACCATGAAAAGATAGAACATGTCCTATTATTCCCCGCAAATCACTTTCCGTGGCTCTATTCAAGTCAATGGGTCCGCAAAAAAAAAGGAACACATACGGAAATGCACCCCTATGTCTTCCGTATCCGTTCCGTTTTTGCGGAACCATCTATTGAAAATTTTATGCCCAGACCAATTTTTTCTATGTAATTACTGTATACTGTATATGCCATACGGAAAAACGGAGCCTAAAAATGGAATGGAAACGGAAACACAACAGAAACAAAAAACTGATCCGTTAAAAACGTCCCGCTAAACACTGAAAAACCCATACGGTCGTGTGCATGAGCCCTTATAGTGCATACTGTTGATATCTTTTAACGTTACACACAACATTAAATGAAATAGATGAAATATTTCCGTGTGAAGACGGGTCCTTCTGCTAGTTTCTTATAAAGACCAATTGAAAAATATATATTTTAGCCCAAAATGAGTAAAATGCAATGATAAAAAAATGACTTAAGGGTGTTCATAGCCTTTAAGTCTGGCATAAAGAAAAAAGTGTAAAATTAGTAACCAGTATGTGACTTGTGGACTGTTCAACTCAATTACAGTATGTGTGGTTCTAACATCTGCTTGTTTTCCTAGGTAGAAAATATAAAAAACAACCATGGTGGCTTTCTACCTGCTTCCTTTGCTCGATGAAGTATAGATGTCACCTCATTGCCATTGGCACTTGTACAAACTTCATATGTTGCAGCCGCGCTCACACCCAAGGTCCCAGAATTGGCTTTTACACCACACAAATAGGCTGTACCTGTTCCCGCACTGTCAGGGACCTGTGCATCTACATTGTACACCTGCAGCATAAATATAATGTAAGCAAGGTAAAAAACAGCAACTCCTATTTTTCATCTGGAAGAAATTTAAAAGCCATATTTTGTTTTAAATAAATTTTTTATTGGTTTTGTGGCATACTATCACCAGGTAAAATCATAAAGCAGGATATCTGAATTCCTTAGGGAACGCAAGTATCCCATATGTAGCTCAATAATAGAGCTTTGCCAAAATATTAAAGAGGTTATCCAGGAAAAGATATTTATGACATCCTCCGGATAGGTCATCAGTATCATACCTGCGGGGGTGTGACACCCGGGACCACCTCCAATCAGCTGTTAGAAGAGGCTTTGAGCGCTCCAGCCTTTTCCTAGGCCATTGTACATTGGTCACATGGCCTAGTTGCACCTCAGTCCTATTCAACTCAATGGGGCTGAGGTGCAGTACCAAGCACTGCCACTCTATGATGTACAGCGCTGTCCATGGAAAGATGCCAGGAGCCTGCATCGCTCCCCAGAGCTTCGGTGAGGGCAGCGACTTCCTGAAACAGCTGATCGGTGGGGGTGCCAGGACTTGGACACCCACTGATGTTATAATGATGACCTATCCTGAAGATAACCCCTTTAGCAACCTCAGGGTAATGGAGCAACACTTATAGAGTACAACTGTTACTACAATTAACTACAATTATATGGATAGAAATAAATACATATAGATAGACAGATATACCGGTATGTAGCGATAAGCAGTGTGACATTTTATTTTAAAGTAAACTTGCTTTAAAGTGCACCTGTCAACATGATTAACCCTATTAAACTGTCTGGAAGGGTTGATCATGCTTAAAACAATATATTTCTTTTGTTTTTAGCTTGTACCACTGCAGACATATAATTTATGCAAATTTGTTGGACCACTGCCAGGGCTATATATACAATTAGGAACCCATAGGCATGTTCCTAGGGTGCCGCTCATCTGCTGGTTTCTATTTTTTTTCTACTTGCCCCTCCCCCCTTCTGTTGCCAACTGGGTAACCTGGTTATCAAGGGGGACACACAGCAGTGACACTACAGCAGTGACTACTGACTTAGGACCTGCTCTGTATCTGCTACACTGCAAGAGCTGAAGGACCTGTGTTGACATTACTGTCATGTGATCAATACAGAGCTCAGGAGTGGAGATGAGGAGTTGTGGTGAAGGATCTGTGATATCATGTGAAATGATTGGGTGGAGCACAGAATTGGTAAGCCAGAAAAAAATGGGAGTTGTACTCGTCTCCTCTTATACCTCCTCTCTGAAATATCCCCTGTTATCCCAAAATAACAGCCTGGATAGGCTGGAAGACGTAGTCCTGTCCTTTTATACCTCATCCCTGTAATGACCTCTGATAGCATAAAAAACCAGCCTAGACATACTGGGAGTTGTAATTCTCTCCTCTTATAGTAATGTGCTCTAATATCACATAATATCAGCATGGACATGCTGATATTGTACTCCTCTCCTGTAATGTCCTTTGACGCTGTTATATAGATTATGGTTTCCAGCATGTGTGTTTTATCGTCGTCCACTGTCCTAGGTATGATGTCCTCCCTTTGGGGGGTTATGAAAGTGGTCACACTAACTGCGGTGCTTAGTGTTAAGCTGATTGGTGGAGTGAGCGGGACTGCTGCTCCACCAATCCACTAAGTCAAACCCACTCAGAGATTGCCAAGGAGGAGACAGGAGCGCTGTGACTGCTGGCCTGCCCACCCTCCTGTCCGACTGGAAGCCTGCCCACCTATGAACAACTCCATTACTTTGTGCCCCTGGGCCCTGGCTAGTCTAGAACTGAAGCCTGTGCACTGCAGCAGCCACACAGCATCCTGAAAACAGTAGAAGAGAACTGAAGAGGCTCTCCCAAGTCTTTCTCAGGCCTGCAGTAAGTCTCCCTGGGGGAGGATTAGTTTGTGATGTGTGTCAAGAGATCACTTTTTCTAATGATATGACATATAATCATAAACACATTAGCTGAACATTCATTGTCTGGATTTATTGCAAAATATCATGGGTAACATGCTTTACTTTTTAAAAGGGTTCTCTGAGATTTTCATATTGATGACCTATCCTCCAATATCAGATCGGCGAGGGTCCATCAACTGGCTATTTGAAGATGCTGAAGTGCTACAATTAGTGTTGATCGAGCATGCTCGGCTGAACACCAGTTCGGCTCGAGCATCTCGATGCTCGGCACATGTCAGTATTCGCCCGAATACCGCATGTGCTCGAGCGCAATGCTCGAGTCTCCTCCGCGCACGTTTGTTTGCTGCTACGCAGCCAATAAACGTGCAGGTAAGTACTGCCCTTCACTGTAATGCCGTAGCCATGTTGGCATTACAGTGATTGGCTGGCCGGAACGCGTCACCGGGTGCTATATACACGTGTTCGGGTCAGTGTTAGTCAGGGAGAGCTGTGCTGAAGAAGGGAAAGCTAGTGTAGGAATTGACATTTTCTTTTTTTCAGTAGAAAAACTTGTCAGAGACCCAAAAGTCCTTTTAAGGACTATTGTTGTGTGTGGCAGCAGCAATATATATTTTTAGCGCAACCTGCGCTAAATTGCTAAAACTTAACAGACCCAAAAGTCCTTTTAAGGACTGTTGTGTGTGACAGCAATATCTATTTTTAGCGCATCCTGTGCTAAATAGCATGCAATAGTTAGGCCGCTGCAGACAGTGACATTATCTGCGCTACATCTCCTGTGTAACGTGTGCGCATCCCAAAAATATCTGTGACATCCAGTGTACTTTTTCTGTAGACGGTGTCCGCTGCGGACAGTGACATTAGCTGCGCTACATCTCCTGTGTAACATGTGCGCATCCCAAAAACATCAGTGACATCCAGTGTACTTTTTCCGTAGACAGTGTCCGCTGCGGACAGTGACATTACCTGGGGTACATCGTCTGTGTAATGTTTCTACATCCAAAATACCTGTGACATTACCTGTAATTTTATATTAGCCGCTGCTGACATCAGCGACATTATCTGCGGTATTTCTCCTGTGTAACGTGTGCACATCCCAAAAATATCTGTAACATCCAGTGTACTTTTTCCATAGAAGGTGTCCGCTGCAGAAAGTGACATTAGCTGCGCTACATCTTCTGCGTAACGTGCGCACATCCAAAAAATATCAGTGACATCCAATGTACTTTTTCCATAGACGGTGTCCGCTGCGGACAGTGACACTACCTGGGGTACATCTCCTGTGTAACGTTTCCACATCAAAAATACCTGTGACATTCCCTGTAATTTTATAGTAGCCGCTGACACCAGCAATAGTCAGGCCTCTTCAGACAGCGACATTATCTGCGCTACATCTCCTGTGTAACGTGAGTGCATCCCAAAAATATGTGTGACATCCAGTGTACTTTTTTCCGTAGACGGTGCCTGCTGCGGACAGTGACATTAGCTGCACTACATCTCTTGTGTAACGTGTGCACATCCCAAAAATATCAGTGACATCCAGTGTACTTGTACAGTGACATTAGCTGCTGCTGACATCAGCAATAGTTAGGCCGCTGCAGACAGCAACATTCTCTGTGCTACATCTCCTGTGTGATGTTTTCCACATCCCAAATCTTTTTGCGCATACACTTACAAATCCTACGCTACTGTACGTGTGACATACTTTCAAGCATATATAACATTTAATATAAAGAAGACGAGCAGTAAGAGACAAGGAAGTGGCCGGGATGCTGATGGTACACGCGCGTTTAAACTGTGCCTGCTGCCTGAGCACAAGAAAAACTATCATCCATGATACCTAGCTTTATGTCCCAGTTTTCAGGGCGGTGCAGGACAACGCTCTCAAAGTCAGACCAGTGCAACCAGGTGGTCGGTTGGATTGCAGCACATAATGCTTCCAGTCGGTTAAGCACCACCCTGTCTTCCACCAAGTCCACTCTCAGTAGCTAAGAGTCTGGTCAACACAATCCTCACCCTGATCCTCCCTTCTCCCACCATCTTGTCAAACAAGTGATCCCACACTCAGATATTCCGAGGAGCTATTTTCCTTCATTTGGGCCTCTCGACAAGCCCGCTTGAAGAGGGACATGAGATCTTGTGCCCTGATTTCCAAACTCTTGAGTATCCACAGTCATAAGAATATGACGGTGGGGAATGGCAATTAGTGTTTCACGAAGTGGATGATGATGATGAGGAACAGTTGCAAATAAGTCAACCTCAATTAGTGTCTCAAGAGGTTGATGATGAGGATGAGACACAGTTGTCAATAACTGAGGTTGTTGTTAGGTCAACAAGTCAGGAGGATGATCAGAGTGAGGAAGTGGAAGAGGAGGTGGGGGACGATGAAGTCACTGACCCAAAATGGGAAGGTGGCAAGCCGAGCGAGGACAGCAGTACAGAGGGGGAGGGATCCGCAGCACTGCAACAGGCTGGAAGAGGCAGTGGGGTGGAAAAAAGTGAGAAGACGGGCCACACCAAACAGGCCCACAACTGTTCTCCGGAGCACACCCTTGTGGAAATCTCCCTTGCCAGGGGGTAGGTGTATCACAGTCTTGCACATATTTGAGGAAAGTGCGGACGACCAAAGAATTGTAATTTGCAACCTGTGCCATACAATAAAACACTTTTTTCAGACATAACCTTGAGGACCGCGAAAGATCCAAGTTCCAGAGAGACTTACAAGATTACGCCAACAATCAAGTGTACCGTACTGTATCTCAGAACTACCCAACATCAGGACCAGCTGCCCCTAGACATCAGTCTCTTCAAGCACCAGTGATGAAATTGATTTTTTAGACAGAGATTCTGTGAGAACCAGACGAAGAGGCCGCCAAGGAGGGCGGGGAAGAAACACAAGAGGAAGAGGACAAGGTGTTGCAGAAAACTAAAAGACACAAATAAAGATCCGACTGACTTGATCCCAAACTAAGGAACATAAGGGTAAGCCCTATAACAGCCCTAGAGCTCTCTCTGACTGCTTAGCCCATGCAAAGATCTTTATGATAGATAATTGCATGCCCTCGTACCTAGACTGTGTGACACCTGAAAACCCTATAATAGTGAGGGGACACGACCACCGGCTCCCTACACTTACTACGGAGGGAGTGAGGGTCACCTAGGATCAATCCAACAGGAAAACACAAATAAAGGAACAGACTAACTGAGGAGCCAGCAGTTGCAGCATCTAGCAGTGAGCACAATCCAGGAAGTTGTATAAACCGCAAAGTGATGCAGTATGGGAGGGGATATAAAGGGATGCAATCAGTGCAACTAGATGACAGTTGAGAGGGAAACGAGATGACAAAACGAAACCAAAACAAAAGAACCTCAAGCAAGAGGTACTGAAGAACGTCTGTCAGAGCTTCTCAGAGATCTGGCGGTGACACAAGGCTACTATCAACAATCGAGAGAACCCATCAGGACCAGATACACCAACAGTGATCAGATATAAATACTAACGAAAAGAAAAAAGACACCAACAATCTTGTAATCAATCTATCCGAGAAATCCCTGACGACCGACGAAATGTCCGCATTGAATTTAGGTTTAGGATTCGTACCAACCAACTTCACTAACCCATACCTACTAGACAAGGAAATGTCCAGATTCTTTAGATCAATCAGACTACGAGCATATATCGAAATTGAAAGACCCATCTGGACTACCCAGAATGACAATACTCCATCTCCCTTCCAAGATCGCATCAAAAGCTGCAAACCTCCAAGCAACTTTACACATCCAGAAAAATATGACATTGTGGAGTCTTACATCTCTCGGGTACAACAGGACCTCAAGATCTTAGAAAAAAAGACACTCACCAAGGAGGTAAGACATATGTCCAAAGGACTATCATGTGCTCTCACAAATTTAAGCAAGGATAGAGGTATAGGTTTAAATCCAGCGGACAAGGGCTTGGGTATAGTAGTAATGAATAGAACTTACTACAGGGGAGAGATCCTACGCCAATTGATGGACCACAACACCAATTTACCCATAGACTATGATCCCACCAAGGAGTTTTCAAATGAACTATCGGTAATTATCAATGAAGCTCTCAATAATAGAATAATCAACAAAAAAGTGGCCGATTACCTCCCCCAAAACACCCACATGTTCCGGTTATATACATATTACATCATATTACCTAAAGTTAATAAAAATAGAGAACACCTCCCAGGGAGACCTATAGTTTCCGGTTGTGATTCTATTTTCCAACCAGCAGCTAAAATGTTAGATTGCCTACTAAGACCCTATGCTCAGAAAGGTTAATCCTTTATTGAAGACACCACAGCCTTCTTAAATCAAATTCAGAACATACATCTGGACTGGAAGGATTGTCTCCTAGTCACGATGGATGTGGCCAGTTTGTACACTAATATCCCGACATTAGAGGGTATTGAGTGCGTCCAAGAATCCCTACACCAAGAGGATGAGTTCTCATCCAGTGAACAACAATGGGGCAGGGAAGGGGGTGTGGTTACCGTGACTTGAAGCAAGGAGGCCGCTGCTTCCATGACTTCAAGCATATGTGGAGAAGGGCGCCGGGCAGGGGATCAAACAATGTTTTCAGTACTTTTGCTGCATCTGCCTTCAGGCATCATCAGAAACACACTGCTGGCTACACGCAGGTACTGCTGGCGGCTTGGAATGGTTTTGGGAGGTGACAGGTTCCCTTTAATTAACTTTCATGAGATTATTAATTCAAGCGTGGACTCCATCTCTCTCTCCCTTAACTTCAGCAAAAGATAAATTCCTTTCCTATACGTCCATCTTGATGTAAGAGACGGTACTCTGGTGACTGATTTGTACACGAAACCTACGGATAAAAATAGCCTACTCAGATTTAACAGTTACCATCCCCCAGGTTTGATTCGGTCCCTCCCCCGATCACAACTCTTGAGGGTCAAACATTCTGTGTCTGACACTACCACTGTCAAAAAAATTCCTCAGGAGAGGCTTCCCCAGGCACATACTTCAGAATCACATACTGTACATGAAGTACAGTATGTGACCTCCCTAGAACCAACTTATTGTCCCCTAGGCCACCTACCCCTGATTCTCAGAACAAACGTATACCATGTGTAACAACATTCTCCCCTTTGAGCAATGACATTAAGAGAATCATCAACAAACATTGGCTTATTCGGACACCCCTTAAGTCCTTTAAAAGGGCGAGAAATATTTGAGACATTTTAGTGAGATCTGACCTTGGCTCTAATAGAGCGAATGCTATACAAACCACCATCACGGTTACTTCCATTAAGGGCACATACCCCTGCTTGACATGTGCCCAATGTGGCAATGTCACCAAGGGCCCCACCTTCTCCCATCCCTCTACAGGTAAAATATTTAACATTCAAGGACATTTCTCTTGCCTCACAAGCTATGTTGTATACCCCATAAAATGCCTGTGTGGTTTGGGGTATGTTGGTGAAACTATCCAAAAGATTAAAGAACGGATTTGCCAACACAAATCTAACATACGTACTAAAAAGATGGATGCCCCTCTAGTGGAGCACTTCACTACGTACAAACACTCTGTTAGCCAATTGTGTTTTCAGGTTATTGACTGCTTCCCCCCCTCTGCAGCGAGGGGGCGACCGTGAATTGCTTCTTCAGGAGAAAGAGATGGTGTGGATCCACTGCTTGAATACATTAGAACCGTCAGGACTCAACAGAAAATATTGTTGGGATTAATCACGTTCTTATGCTTTTGTGTTGATACGTTATTTAATAGTTTTTTTAGCTACAATGTCCTAAATGTTTTTATTCTCTTTCTTTCCATAAGGCCTGAGTCGTCCAATAGCGAGTGGAGACACTCGTTAAGCACGCCCCACGGTCCAATTGGTCTAGCCTTTCAGCTTATGTGGGATTTTCCGATTACCAGGTTGTTATCATTCCCAGGGCTATCCTAATTTTTCCTGGCAACTTTGCCCTCAACCAAAATGGCTACCCCCGACTCAGGGCGCCTGTGCGCCTGTCGTACCCAAGCCTCCTCCACCCTGCCCGCCTCTGCATTTAGCCTGCGTTCTTCTCGGGCTTATGCGCCTGCGCACGGCGGTATTCACTTCCTACCCGCACTGCGCCGGTGCTCCTTCACCTCTCCGGCCCACTGCGCCTGCGCACTGCTGCCTGGAGGTCCGATCCGTGTACCCTGGCTCCTTTCACAGTGCAACTGAGCACACTTGTTGCACCTGCCCAACACTGCTGACACTTACCAATCGCCTCTTTTCTTCAGGTATTTGAGATGGCACCCGCTATCCCCAATGTAGCGCTGGCTTTCCTTGACCCTGGTCACAAACTAGGTAAGATTTACTATTCATGTTTTTATACCTATTTTCTTTTTGCCACCACACTTGCTATTAGTGTTCCTTCTAGCTGCCCCAGTCTACGGCTGCAACCTTCCCCTGTACCTTACTCTCCACTATTGTTTCTTATTGTCTTGCCTCTATTTCAGCCCTCTGGTATTTGCACAACTATTTAAATTGGTGTGCTCTATGTATTATAATAACTCTTTTTACCATTATGTATTGTCAAATATGTTCATGGTCTATGTACTGATTCCTGGTATTACCATTGTGTGATTATTTATAAATGAAATTACTAGCGTGATATCTACTCATATATGTATGATGTCTCTAAATCATGGATTGATTTTCTTCCTTTTTTCTCATTTTTTTTCTTCCTCTTTTGCTTTTTTGTACACCAGCCTGATGAAGGGCTTTCCTTTAGCCCAAAACGTTGTATTGTTGTGCACCGCCATGTCCGGCTGAATAAATACACTAATTTGCATATCTACCATTTGGAGTGCTGTCTATTTGTATATATAATACAAAAATGAGCAGGGGCGTGAACACTAGCAACCTCACCACCACCAGCATGATCCGCCGCATGGCATCAAAGCACCGTAATAGGTGGGCCAAACACCTGGGTCCACAATCTGTGTCTGCGGGTCATACCACTGCCTCTTCTTCCCTTCTGTTACGTGCTGGCCAATCCCCTGTCGAAGGCGCAGGCCTAAATGCCTCCCGCCCTGTACCTGGAACTTCACAAGCACCATCAGCGACCACATCCACTTTCGTGTCCCAGCGCAGCGTACAAATGTCCTTACCCCAGGCATTTGAACGCAAGCGCAAATACCCAGCCACCCACAGGCCATAGCACTAAATGCTCAACTTTCATAATTATTGGCCCTGGAAATATTTCCATTTAGGCTTGTGGACACTGAGGCCTTCCACAGCCTGATCTCGGCGGCCGTTCCTCGTTACGCAGTCCCCAGTGCTTTCGGCCAGGGACTCTACATTTCCCTGACGGCACACTGGGTGAACGTTGTGGAGGCCGGGAGCGAGTCGTACCCTGGGATGGCACAGGTGTTACCGACGCCAAGGATTGCGGGCCCTACTTCCATCAGGGTTTCCGCCACCACCTACGTTAGTGGCTCCTACCCCCACTTCTCCTCCTCGTCCTCCTCCACTTCCACCTTTGAATTATCCTCTTGCAGCACCAGTCAGCCATCAGTCAGTAGCTGGAAGCAGTGTAGCACTGCAGTGGGGAAGCGTCAACAGGCCGTGCTTAAGCTGATCTGCTTAGGTGACAAACAGCACACAACCTCAGAGCTGTGGCAGGGGATAAGAGACCAGACTGAGCTGTGGCTCTCACAACTCAACCTAGAACCAGGCATGGATGTGTCTGATAATGGCCGTAACTTGGTGGCGGCTTTGGAGCTCGGCAAACTCACACACATCCAATGGAATACCAGCTGCAACATGGTCATTGACTTTCCAGTCAGCTTCCGCTCTTCACAAGCGAGGAGTGGGCATGGATGTCTGACCTCTGTGAGCTTTTAAGAATCTTTGAGGAATCAACACAGATTGTGAGCAGCGATAACGCTATTATCAGCGTCACCATCCCACTTCTGTGTCTACTCAAACGCTCGCTGCTCACAATTAAGGCAGACACTTTGCATGTGGAAGAGGTGGAAATGGGGCAAGACATTACACAGGGTGATAGTCAGACCACCCTAAGTTCGTCTTCTCAGCGCAAATTGAATGATGATGAGGAGGGGCAGAAGATAGTTGTCTCCGCTACAGAGGGTAGTACCCATGGAAGTTTAATTCCATCTGTTCAGCGTGGATAGGCAGAAGAGGAGGAAGAGGATGAGAAGATTGAGAGTCATCCTCCTGATGACTACAGTGAAGTCTTGCCTGTTGGGACTCTGGCACACATGGCTGACTTTATGTTAGGCTGCCTTTCCCGTGACACACGCGTTTTACGCATTTTGGCCAACATCGATTACTGGTTGTTCACCCTTCTCAACCCCCGCTACAAAGAGAACTTCTCATCTCTCATTCCTGTGGTGGAGAGGATTAGCAAAATGGTGCAATACCAGAAGGTCCTTGTGGAAAAATTGCTCTAAAAATTTCCAGCTGACAAAGCTGGCGGCAGAGTGCCTAGTTCCTTAGGCAACCGAGGAGGGAAGACGAGGGGAACACACAGCAGTTCCAACAGAGGCAGGGCAACACTCTCCAAAGCCTGGGACAGTTTCATGACACCCCGCCAGCACCCTCACCCTGATGCGCGGCCTAGTGTCACAAGGAGGGAAACATTTTGGAAGTACGTAGCAGACAGTGTCAGCGTCCTCAATGATTCCTCTGTGCCTTACAACTACTGGGTGTCTGAGCTGGACACATGGCACGAACTCTACGCCTTGGAGGTGCTGGCCTGCCCTGCCGCCAGCGTTTTGTGAGAGTGGGTATTTAGTGCTGCTGGGGGCATAATAACTGATAAGCGCATCTGCCTGTCAACTGAAAATGCTGACAGGTTGACTCTTATAAAAATGAACAAGGCCTGGATTGCCCCTGACTTCTCTACTCCACCAGAGAAAAGCGGCTGAACATAAAGGCACTTTAAATGTGCTTTTTATAACGTACTGAATACACTGTATTCCCATGCACCTCTTCCACCACAAAAAAGGGTATATGGTTTAATCTTACTTTTCTCGATGTCCTCCTCCTCCTCTTCCATCATATCAACCTGCTTATTAGTCTGCCCTTGCTCCTAATGTTGTAGAGGATCAGCTCACCTGCAGGCCCTCACCTACAATCTTTTAGAGGGTCAGCTCACCTGCAGACCCTCACCTACAATCTTTTAGAGGGTCAGCTCACCTGCAGGCCCTCACATGTAATGTTTTAGAGGGTCAGCTCACCAGCAGGCCCTCACCTACAATCTTTTAGAGGGCCAGCTAACCTGCAGGCCCTCACATGTAATGTTTTACAGGGTCAGCTCACCAGCAGGCCCTCACCTACAATCTTTTAGAGGGCCAGCAGGCCCTCGAATATAATGTTTTTGAGGGTCAGCTAACCAGCAGACCCTCAACCATAATGTTTTACAGGGTCAGCTCTCGAGCAGACCCTCACCTACAATCTTTTAGATGGTCAGCTCACTTGCATGCCCTCGCATATAATGTTTTTGAGGGTCAGCTCACCAGCAGGCCCTCAATCAGAATGTTTTACAGGGTCAGGTCACCAGCAGGCCCTCACCTACAATCTTTTAGAGGGCCAGCACTCCATCAGGCCCTCACCTACAATCTTTTAGAGGGTCAGCTCACCTGCAGGCCCTTGCATATAATGTTTTAGAGAGTCAGCTCACCAGCAGGCCCTCACCTTCAATCTTTTAGAGGGTCAGCTCACCTGCAGGCCCTCAACCATAATGTTTTACAGGGTCAGCCCACCAGCAGGCCCTCAACTATAATGTTTTACAGGGTCAGCTCACCAGCAGGCCCTTACCTACAATCTTTTAGAGGGTCAGCTCACCAGCAGGCCCTCACCTACAATCTTTTAGAGGGTCAGCTAACCAGCAGGCCCTCACCTTCAATCTTTTAGAGGGTCAGCTCACATGCAGGCCCTTGCATATAATGTTTTTAAGGGTCAGCTCACCAGCAGGCCCTCCCTTACAATCTTTTACAGGGTTAGCTCACCAGCAGGCCCTTGCATATAATGTTTTACAGGGTCAGATCGCCAGCAGGCCCTCACCTACAATTTTTTAGCGGGTCAGCTCACCTGCAGGCCCTCAACCATAATGTTTTACAGGGTCAGCTCACCAGCAGGCCCTTACCTACAATCTTTTAGAGGGTCAGCTCACCAGCAGGCCCTCACCTACAATCTATTAGAGGGTCAGCTAACTAGCAGGCCCTTACCTTCAATCTTTTAGAGGGTCAGCTCACATGCAGGCCCTTGCATTGCATATAATGTTTTTAAGGGTCAGCTCACCAGCAGGCCCTCCCTTACAATCTTTTAGAGGGTTTGCTCACCAGCAGGCCCTCGCATATAATGTTTTACAGGGTCAGCTTGCCAGCAGGCCCTCACCTACAATCTTTTTGAGGGTCAGCTCACCTGCAGGTCCTCACATATAATGTTTTAGAGGGTCAGCTCACCAGCAGGCCCGCACCTAAAATCTTTTAGAGGGTCAGCTCACCTGTGGGCCCTCACATATAATGTTTTAGAGGGTCAGCTCACCAGCAGGCCCTCATCTACAATCTTTTAGAGGGTCAGCTCACCTGCAGACCTCGCATGTAATGTTTTGGAGGGTCAGCTCACCAGCAGGCCCTCACCTACAATCTTTTAGAGGGTCAGTTCACCTGCAGGCCCTGGCATATAATGTTTTTGAGGGTCAGCTCACCAGGAGGCCCTCGCCGATAATGTTTTACAGGGTCAGTTCACCAGCAGGCCCTCGTCCATAATGTTTTCAATGGTTAGCTAAGCAGCAGGCACTCGCCCATAATTTTTTCGATGCTCAGATCAGCAGCATGCACTCGCCCCTAATGTTTTAGAGAGTCAGCTCAGCAGCAGGCCCTCGTCCGTAATGTTTTAGAGGGTCACCAGCAGGTCCTTGCTCCTAATGTTTTTGAGGGTGACCAGCAGGCCATCAATCATAATTTTTCAAGGGGGTATGATGCCCTCCTTTATGTGTAATAAAGGGTTTATTGTAGTGCCAGTTCCTTGTAATTTATGGAAGACCTTTCACTTAGTGCATAGGCTTTATGAGTGAGTGTAGGAGTCTCCCTACCTGAACAATTGTACCACAATGTGAATTAGGCCCTCCATTATGTATTATACAGGTTGTAGTGGAGTGCGTCTTCCTTGTAATTTTTGGCAGCACTTTTTAGTTTACAAGTAAATATATAGGAAAGAATGTTTCCTAATAATTTTTCCTCTAAAATCGATATTATCTTCGGTTTGTGCGTATTATTGTCAGTCTGTAAAAGTGGAGTACTACTCGGACAACATCGTTCCTTGCAGCGACCTGGGAGTCCAAGATGCATCCAAGGCAAAATGAAATATATACAGTGAGAGGGGGCAAAATGAAATATACAGTGAGAGGGGGCAAAATGAAATATATAGAGTGAGAGGGGCAAAATGAAATATATTCAGTGAGAGAGGGGGCAAAATGAAATAAATAGAGTGAGAGGGGGCAAAATGAAATATATACAGTAAGAGGGGGCAAAATGAAATATATACAGTGAGAGAAGGGCAAAATAAAATATATACAGTGGGAGAGAGAGGGTCACTGACAAAACTTCGGCAATAACCATGAGGTCCATGACCTACACTAAATGTACATTTTATTATAATATGATAGACAGGGAAGTAAAAAATCAGACATCCCTTTGGAAGTGGTGTGGAAGAGGACCGTTCACTTTTTTAATGTTTTTCACTTTTAACCTTTTCATGATGTGAAGTACCTTCCAGTTATGCTGCCAGAATTTTTCTTTTTTTTAAATCACTGCCCCGCTGTGATCCCCCAAAGTTTTGGCTCTCAATATGTTAATACCGAGCTTCGGTATAGGGAGGAGGAGAAGCCAGCATTTCTCAGTGGGTGTCTCCTTCTCCCCGGCTGCCTTCGGATCGCTCAGTAGTAACATGTTGGGCACCAAAACTTTAGGGGAAGACAGCAGGGCAGACAAGGGTTCTTAAAAAAAAAAAAAAAGAAAGAGAAATTCTGGCAGCATCAGCGGAGGGTACTCAGTTATTTATATATTTAATATTGTACTACAATGCATTCAAACCTATAGTGGGGGGGCCCCAATTCAATGTTTGCCCTGGGGCCCATAGAACTCTAGTTACGCCACTGAGTATACCCTTAGTGCTGCTTTTCTCAGTACTTTCAAGTACTGCTGAAACTGGTCCCCAAGATCAATGATGGGTGAATATTACTGTTCTCATCTCCACTCACTATTTATTGTTTATTTATTGTACGCACTTATATAGCGTTACTATATTCTGCAGCACTTTACAGACATTAGCATCACACTGTCCCCAATGGGGCTCCCAATCTAAGGTCCCTATCAGTATGTCTTTGAAGTGTGGGAGGAAACCTGAGTACCCGGAGGAAATCCACACAAACACAGGGAGAACATACAAACTCCATGCAGATGTTGTCCTTGGTCAGATTGAAACCTAGAACCCGAACAATGTAAGGCACCAGTGCTAACCAGTGTGTCACCATCTTGCCTCTCACTACTTGCTGAAGTGAGCATTCTCTTCCTCCAGTTACAATTTTACTTCAAATAACACATGTTAATTTCAGGATTATATCATCAAGGGACATAGACATTTTATAACATATGCAGTGACCTGGTGGGTGCTGGTTGTGGGCTGGTCCCACCACTCTGATGGAAGAATCTGCTGGAGAATGTGTAGTGAGAGCAGACACACAGTGGTGTGTGGAAGTGGCAAGGAGTGCCAGCAGACTAAGATACAGCAGGCTTTTCAAACCTGAAGTGTCAGCCTCTGAGACACAGAACACTGGTAACTAACAGGTTTAGCAGCCATTTCAAGGGAGAGTGAAAGGACAAAAAAGTCAGTAAGGCCTCATGCACACGACCGTTCTGTTTTTTGCGGTCCGCAAAAAACGGATAATTGTAGAAATGCCTATTCTTGTCTGCAAAACGAACAAGAATAGGACATGTTCTATTTATTTTTTTGCGGGGCCATGGAACAGAGCAACGGATGCGGACAGCACACATCTTTTGCGGCCCCATTGAAGTGAATGGGTCCGCATCCGGCGGCTCGGATGCGGACCCAAACAACGGCTGTGTGCATGAGGCCTAAAGGTGATATGTAATTTGGTTGATGTTAAAAACTTCAGGTTCTCGTACTATACTTAAGAGACAGACTGACCACCTGTTAATGGACTACATCCCACAGGTAGGAATTGTAGAAATACTGACTCAACATGAGAATAGAGTTAAATTGCACCTCTTGGCCAAATTGGTTAGGTAGCACAGACTGACTAGAAAGGGACTCAGAGAGAACCACTAAACTGACTATTCTTCCATATATGCGCCTTGGGAAACTGTCTATGCATCCTACAAATACTGTGCCTACCTTTGCAACTGCCTGTGTATACCATCTGCCAAGATGCATCCGTAAAGTACTATTGACTTGTTTAACCCAAACATGGCCTCATGATTGCACTGCATCACCACCTCCTCTGCCTTGCACCCCAAAGCCTACTGACACAAAAGGCACCACACCTACC